>NW_007378448.1:89876-122816 GCF_000475195.1 Diaphorina citri
AAAAAAAATAAAAAAAAAAAAAAAAAAAAAAAAAAAAAAAAAAACATGGCCTGACGCACTACCGCGCACTGAATAATTAAAACAAATTCTGCAATAAATACTCGTAGGTACCTACTTAAAATAGGTACCTAGGTATTATTAATAAATTCATAATGATAAATAACTTCAGATTGTAATCTCCGGTATAATTTTCGCCAAACTTACACACAACAAGGGTATTTTTATGTAAAAACTGTTAGGTAAGTAAGTAGTTATTATACGTATGTACCTACCTACCTAAGTCCCCGTGTTAGTTATCCTACATGAACTGCTTACATCAAGCATGTAAAAATTTGCTTATAATTTACGATGAAAAATGGCAGTTTTGACGAAGGTAGGGGAGAAATACAAGATGGGCGATAGGTAGAATAATTGGTTTTACCACAAATAATGTTAGGCATACCTACTTACAGTAGGGTTGCCAACTTTTTTTTCGGCATATACGGTACAAACTAGCAAAATGGTGGAAAAATACGGATTTCCCGATTTTTACCCGGAACAAAGGCATGCATAGGCCTAGAGATCCAGATTAATGAATCATGCTGCATGCACCTGTACGCTGTACGTTATACATTCGTACCTACTAGTACGTTACTACCTACACTACACTACCTACTTCACTCGCGGGTTTTGTGTTTTTCGTACGTACCTACCTATCTTTTTAACCTTTTTTTTTGTATTTTTTTCTGTTTATTAGTCAGTTCCCGTATTTTCCATAGATTTGGAAAAAACCGGAACAAAGGTGTGTTCCGGCGGAACATTTGATTTTTGACAAAAATACGATTGTTCCGGGGAAATAACGTACGGTTGGCAACCCTAACTTACAGGTAGGTAGGTAGGTGGGTAGGTAGGTAACCTACCTACCATATCGAATAGCTATACCTAATAAATTACCTATTATTGCGTAGAAATTTCGGTAGATACCTACAGGAAAAGGAGTAAAAAACAAACAAAAAAGTTAAGAAAAACGTAAAAAAGGGAAAAAAAGGAAAGACAAAAGAAGTGAAAAACAAAAGTTTAATGAGTTTTAATTGAAAAAGTTTTGGACAGCTCTGCATTTGGGAAAGAGGAAGTGACAAGTGCTGACATTGGCGCGGGTGACATCTGACATCGATGTCAACCATCTCTGGCATCTGGCAGCGAAGGGTTTCGGTGGAATTGAAATTTTCGGTAAAAAAAAAAATAATAATAATAATGGCTCTTCGCGGTTACGCCGGGATATCATGTTGAATAATTAACTCCACAGCTTCCAATGGTTCTCTGAAGGCAACGTTGAGCGTGGTTGGTACACCGATGGGTGACCATATTATGATCAATCAAGTGGTGCTGGCTTCTCGCGGTCCCTCTCAAGCTGGATGGATCTATGTACCTATTAGGGTAGGCCGTCACTAAATGGACACTAAAACCTGCGTCACTAAAAAACATAGTGCCAGCCTAGTTAGCTTAGTTGGTAGTTCGTCTGCCTTGTAAGCGCTAGGCCGCGGGTTCGATTCCCGCCCGGGGCGGATTTTATACTGATGGGATATTATAATGTTCGTTCTCGGAACATCTGGCTTTCTCCTATCCTGTCTTCCTTCTCTCTTCGATTTCGGGACAATAAGACCATATAGCAGTTACAGTTCCCTCTGTCAAACCTCTTAAAAAAAAAACTCTTAAAAAGTTCAAAATGTGCAAGCCTAGTTAGCTGGGTTGGTAGCGCGCCGCGTCTGCCCTGTAGTGCTAAGTAGCGGGTTCGATTCCCGCAAGGGGCGAACTTTATCCTAACTGATGAAGCTCGTTCTCGGAACGGCTCTCTTTCTCCTATCCTGTACTCCCATTTCTCTTCAATTTTTGGGACAATAAGACCTTGGTTCCCTCTATCAAACTTCTTCTTGGAACAGAAGAATGAAACCTATAAACCCAGACCTATTATTATAACCCTTCTTTCCTTATACCTACCTATCTATGCCCTATGGACCTATGCTAACACGTAGGTAAGTAAAATTACCAGAAAATGTGTGAGTTCCTTTCTAGGTACTCAACAGAACCGAACTACCACGTACTTCCGGTCTAAAGATGATCTTGGGGAGAAATGATAGATTTAATGTTTGATTAAAATCAATTACCCATTGTCCACGGCTCATCAAGTTGTAATTTTAAATTAATAGATAAATCTGATACCAATCTTGGATCTGATGGTATCTGTCTTCAGTTCAGATTCTTTAGTACTTGCCTCGGTGGTGTACTGGTCAAGGCGTTCGCCTGGTAAACAGGAGGGCGTGGGTTCAATCCCAGCCGAGGTATGGAATTTTAACCTCAATATAATTTGAGAATTTGACCACAATAATAATAGTAGTAGGTAGCCTACTGCTGGAGTAAAGGGACTTTTCAGTCCTATGCGAGCAGTATAAATAAGCACTATTATTATTATTATTATTATTATTATAATTATTAGGTATTATTATTTTTATATTATTATTATTATCTACCTATAAAGGTACCTATCTAGAGTAAGGAATCTACGTGGGTATGTCTTTCTAAGTAGGTAGGTACTAGGTATCTACCTAATAGATTTCTGAAGTAAAAGTAGGTTTAATACCTAAATACCTACTATCTATTCCCTATAGCAGGGGTTTCCAACTTCTATGTCTATACGGGTTACATGTTACATTGGGAGGTATTTCGCGGGCCACATATGTATATAATAGGGGAGCATTGTAGGAACTCCCCCCTCCTCCCCCTATCTTTTCAGAAATTCAGTCCAATCGAATTTTGGAGCGCCGTAGGCGAAATTTTTCAAAAAGTATTCTCCGAATTTTACATTTAGGTAAGTTTGTACAAATCCCAAAAAGCTTCGCGGGCCACAAAAATGGTCTGGCGGGCCACATGTGTTCTGTCCTTACCTAAGCATGGTTATCCCTTTGAAGCATACCGGTTTCACAGTGTAACCACCTTCTATACTGTGCCTCAGACGTACACAGATATAGGAATCATGCTGATTTCTTCATAGGTAGGTACTTATTATTATTGTATTTCTTGTAGACAATGCTTAGACGCCAGGAGGGAGAGGGTTCGATTCCTGCCTGCGGCGGATTTTATCCTAACAAGCAAGGTTTGACCTCGGAACGGCTGGCTCTTATCATGTCTTTCTTCTCTCTTTGCTTTCGGGACGATAAGACCTTACAGCTGTTACAGTTACCTACCTCTACCAAAACTGTTCAAATAATAATAATTCGAAATAAGAATGCATTGGATGTGACATTGTCCCTTGCTAGTACGTACGAAAAAAAAAAAAAAAAATCAACAGTTCAATACAGAAATGAGAAATCTGAAGAAGAGTGACAAACGAAAAAAGACCATGTGAACGGTCCTTTTTTCGTACAAGTCTGAAATACAGACTGCAAACTACGGTAGTAAACATGTAAACATAACCTCAAACAGCTGACGTTATCACGACACGAAATACGCAAAATTTTAACCAATGAGCGTTCAGTTCAAGTGAAGTAACCAGTTCAAAGCGTTCTCTGATTGGTTGTTTTTATCAGTAACTGTCCTCATTTTTTTACCACATCCAAAACAAAACACAAACAAGAAGGAAAAATTTCAAGCACAGTGATAAAATCTAAAATTATTAAATTAAATTAGTTAAAAGTAGTTTTATTCTTATTTACCTTAATTTCGTAGTTACTCCGTGTTCAATAATCTTGTACAATGTTGGACTTTTTCACCATTTTCAGCAAGGGTGGCATAGTTCTCTGGTACTTCCAAAGTGCCAGTCAGATCTTTACGCCATCCTTGAATGCTTTGATAAAATCTGTGATTTTGCAAGAGAGAGGTGGCAACCAGGTGTTTGAACATAATGGCCTGGTTCTAAAACACAAACTGGACAATGAATTTGATCTAGTGTTTGTGGTGGGTTTTCAGAAAATTCTACAACTCTCCTATGTGGACAAACTGCTTGATGACGTACATCTGGAGTTCCGAGATAAGTACAAGAATGAACTAGGCTCCGATATGCATCTGTACGACTATGATTTTGAAAGTACATACAATGTGCTGCTCAAAGAAGCAGAGGAGTGGAGTAAAGTACAAGCATGCATTCCAAAACAGATGAGAACTTTCGAGGAAAGTTCAAAATCTAAGAAAACAATTGCCTCAATGATTATTGATAAGAATAAGAAGGAAGAGAAGAGTGTACCAAGTAAGAAGAAAGGAAAAGCAGTGGAAACCAAGGTGGAGCCTGTTACACCTCCATCTCCTGTTCAAAACGGAGATGCTGGCATTGAGGAAGATATTATTATGATAAACCGTCAGAAGTTGGCAATGAAGATGGGCTCCCCCAAGAATAAAACCAAACCAAAAACTCCAAAAGCCAATGCTAAAGAAGGTAAGAAGCCGAGAATTTGGGAGCTCTCTGGAGATCAAAGAGACCTCAGCACCTTGGAATACACAAAGGATAAACCAAGTGACTCCAATGCCTTGAATATTACTCCAGACACTCATCTTGTTGGTAAAATGGTGGGTGGTATCAAAGATTTAGAAGTAGAGTCAAGCTCTGAAGAAGAATCATCTGATGATGAAGAAGATGTTAGAGCTGAAACATCCCATGTGAGTGCAAAGAAAGCAAATGGTAAAGCAAACAAAGGTATGTTCTCTTTGTTCCGTGGTCTTGTGGGAAGCAAGAATCTCACCAAGAGTGACATGAAACCAATATTGGAGAAGATGAAGGATCATTTGATTGCTAAGAATGTGGCGGCAGACATTGCTGTCAAGCTGTGTGACTCGGTAGCACTCAAGCTAGAGGGTAAAGTACTGGGTACATTTGAGAGTGTGGCTAATACCGTCAAGTCCACACTCACAGATGCTCTTGTGCAGATCTTGTCTCCAAAACGTCGTGTGGATATCCTCCGAGATGCTCTGGAAGCTAAGAAGCAAGGAAGACCATTTGTCATGGCATTTTGTGGTGTGAATGGTGTTGGCAAATCTACCAACTTGGCCAAAATCTGTTTCTGGCTGATTGAAAATAACTTGAATGTGCTGATTGCAGCATGTGATACATTCCGAGCAGGTGCTGTTGAGCAGCTCCGTACCCATGTACGCCATCTTTGTTCTCTTCACCCTGCAGCTAAACATGGTGGACGAGAAATGGTGCAACTGTTTGAGAAGGGTTATGGTAAGGACCCAGCTGAGATAGCATTCAGGGCCATCAGCCATGCTAGAGACATGCACATTGATGTTGTGCTTATTGATACAGCTGGGCGGATGCAAGATAATGAACCTCTCATGAGAGCCCTTGCTAAACTAGTTAAAGTCAATCAACCTGACTTGCTTCTGTTTGTTGGAGAAGCTTTAGTCGGGAATGAAGCTGTTGACCAACTTGTCAAATTTAACAATGCAATGGCTGACCACTCTCTATCAGACAATCCTCACTTGATTGATGGTATTGTTCTGACTAAGTTTGACACGATTGATGATAAGGTAGGTGCTGCCATCTCCATGACCTACATTACAGGACAGCCAATTGTTTTTGTTGGCACAGGCCAGACTTATACTGACCTGAAATCCCTCAATGCTAAAGCTGTTGTCAATGCATTGATGAAATGAATCAGACTCCTCATTATAGCCAATCCATTCTTGTTAGACAGTCTATCTCTATCCTTACTCATCTCACATTTTTGTGCTTCATATTACTCCATGTCTAATTGTCTACATACCTAGTATGTACTTTTGATATGATTTTAAAAATTGTTTTGTTCTAATAGTGGTACTTGCCAAACAAGGTTATTTGTGTCATTGTCATTTTAAGTACCTACTTATGATGTATAGAATATGTTTTTTTCTTCTTTTTACAAAGGGGGCAGCTCTGTTGAGATTTAAAAACTTATGTTTTAGGGGTGTTGGGAATAGTTGATAAATTACCTAACCTTATAGGTAAAATTAATTGGTACCCAAATTGGTCCTTAAATTTTTCCCTTTGGTAGCATTTATTCTAAGAGGTTCTTGGTCTTTTTTTCTTTTTCATTTTTACTAATTTTGTGGGATCAATTTGCATTCCAAGATTTTTTCCCCCTCTTTTATAGCCTTCAGGTAAATAATTATAATATAAATTATCCATGGTGTGGGAATGTTGGAAACCAATTTCAATTAAATTAAATCTTAAATTATTTTATTACTCCAAATCAAAATAAATGTGTCTAAGATTTTATTTTTGTTTCAAAAAAGGAAGCCCTTGTTTTGTATTATTTTTCCACTAAACAGAAGCTATTTTTCTTTTGAAATCTTTGTAATGTTGTTGTTGGACAGTGTTCTCCGTTAAGTGAGATGAGAAAAGAAAAAGTCAAAAGGAAAATAGGTACCTAATTAATTAAAAAAGTAAATATGAAGGTTGGTTTTTATTGACATCAATTCACTAAAAATAAAATGTATAAGAAGCATATAAAATAGGTAAACTAAAAAGTATAAAAACAATTAGGTATACAACAAAAGGGGTAATTTAAGCCTGGTTCTACAATCTCATGATACACGCGGGTTCAATTCCCGGCCAGGGTGGATTTATCCTAAACAGATAAGGTTCGTTCTCAGGACGGCTATCTTTCTTCTAGAATCTAGTCTGTCTTCCTTCTCTCTTCGCTTTCGGGACGATAAGACCTTAACAATTAGTTGAAAAAAAAACCATTTCTAAGCTCTAACACTTTAAAATGAGACTGCAGAACCAGGGGGTTGGGGTTAGGGTTAGTGGATTTGCTTAAAACCCCTAAAAAAGATGGGATGTAAAATAAACAAAAATTAATGGAATCAATATGTAAATAAGTAGGTATTTGAAAATTCCGAGAGTAACTGACATTTACGAATACCAAATCCTCTACAGAAAAAGTTAAGCCAAGACTGCCTAGAATTAAATTAAGTATCTTTATTACTAGGTATGTAGGTCCTAAAGCTTCGTATTTTAAAGCTTACTTGGTTATCTACCTTTGTAGGACGGTAAAAGTAATTAAAAAAAAGTCAAAGTAAAAGGAAATTACAGAATTCGGTCAATCCACAGCCTATTCAAGAAAAAAATGAGAATAGAAGAAAACAAAAATTGAAAATTGGGGGGGGGGGGGAAAAAAAAAAATCAGAGGAAAATGGGAAAAAAAAGCCTGAATTACGACAGGATACGTATGTACAAGATTAAAGATTAAATCGTTATTTTCTTGAGCGATAACACTAGGTAATTATAAATAGATATAATAATTACACTACAAGAAATAATTTATAATAATAAAATAATAATCTACAATCTAAAAATCTATCTTGATTTATTTGTGGTGAAGCTGAGATCTTATTCACAATTTTTGTGGATATCACAGCATTACTAAGAGCCTCCCGAACACTATTTCTGACATATCTATAATTTTTTCTTTTTACTCTGGTAATGCCGCCACTGGCCGCTACTCGATTAAAGTAGCTACTCAATTGTCCTCACGAGGCTGAGTGCACCCTGAACTCCAAGCACAGAGCCGAAAAAACCTTGGCCCCGCCGGGAATCGAACCCAGACCTCCTGCGTGCAAGCCTAGTGTGATACCCACTCTGCCACGGAGGTTGCTGATAATAATCTACAAAAAAAAAAAAAAAAAAAAAAAAAAAAAAACGGGCTTAAGAAAGACGGTCTAAGAAGAGAAAAAAAAATTATCCATATCCTAACTATTTTGTGCTGGGTTTAAACAACCAACATCAAAACTATAAAAATTATATGGAAAAAAAGGTGGATAAGCCCTTTGAGCGAGGTTGGGTTGGGGGAATGAAACATCAACACTACTGAGCTCTGTAAAAGGTCTTGCATCAAGTCTCATGTTGAAATGCACTGGAATGCACTTTTGGCTTCGCCACTAGAGATATGTGTGAGTGAGTTTTAAAAAAGAACTACTCTTTTCAGTGGACTACTCAGTAATCAGTCAATGAGTCAGATCCTAAATCATAATGAATAAAAGTGCTTAATACTGCTCGCATAGCGCTGAAAAGTCCATTTACTCCAGCATTGGGCTACTAATGCTACTACTATTATTGTGGTCAAATTCTCAAATTATATTGATAAAATTCCATATCTCGGCTGGGATTGAACCCACGCCCTCCTGTTTATCAGGCGAGCGTCTTGACCACTACACCACCAAGGCAGGTCATGTACATAACTCACTCTTCAAAGCCTTATAGGTATAGGAAATTAGTTTCTGACTCATTGACTGTGTAGTCCACAGAAAAAGAATGGTTCTTTTTTCCGGGTCTACATGAACCTTTTAAACCCGAGAGTAAGGCTAAGGACAAGTCCACACGTCCGGGGGCGGAGTCAACACGTATTCACAATAATCCTATTACTCGCCCCCAACAGCGGTTCGTCCACATCGGTCAAAACGCGTCGCTTCACGTTGCTAGGCGACCGATTGCTGCATGACGTCACCTCTTGGAGTTCGACAACCTTCGCGTCCCGCTCGATCGAGTTCCGAGCATTCTCGAGCGCGTTCGGGCGTTTCCGGAGCACTTCGTAGAGTTCCGCCTCGGAGTGAACGCTTAAGAAGGCGTCACTACAGACGCCGCGCAGGACAGACTCGACGCTTGGCCTCGGGTTGTAGAAGTAGAGGCCTTGACCCCGCCTGGAGAAATCTAGGATGAGACCGTTTACACCCTGTAATTAGGAAATAAATAGGATGAGACCATTTACACCCTGTTATGGAATAAGAAATAAATAAAATACACTAGCAGCAGAAAAAAAAGATGAAATTTTCAGTGGAATAAAATCAGGGCTCTGCTTGGGAATGGAACCCTCGATCTTCACCTTCTCAGACTCACCTTGGCGGCTGTGAAATCCGCTCCCAGAATATAGCGGCAGTCCACAACGACTGGCAATTGAGAGGATCCCTGTTTGACTCCCGCCCTGCCCACATTGGTCCGAATAAAGTCCACAGCGGGGAAGTATAAACTGTTTCCCGGGGTTACTAGGAGATATTCTTGACCAGATATTGTCTGAAATACAAAACATCATCATCATTGTGAGCAACCGTTATCTGTCCACTGCTGGACAAAGGTCTCTTCTTCATTCCTCCATTGAATTCTATCCTGTGCTTAGAATAAAAACTTGTATTTGCCAGCCTAATTAGCTTGCAGGGTAGCGATTCTGCCTTGAAAGCGGTAGATCGCGGGTTTAATTGGCGCAAACTCTGCTGAACACAGTACGAGCTGGATGACGGATCAGTACACTAGGCTCAAGCCCTTATCACACCCGGCGAAATTTGTTTCGTTTCATTGGCTGAAATTAGTTTCATTACATCAGCCAATGAAACCGCAATCAAGACTGCAACACACTGGTACAATATTTGACGTCGACATTGGTTTTTCCGGACACGGAAAGTAAGTAAGTTTCGTTTTCGGAATTGCTGGCTTTCTCCTGTCCTGTCATTCTCTCTTCACTTTCGGGACCATAAGGCCTTAGCAGTCACAGTTCCCTTTACCAAACCTCTTCAAATAAACCACTCACCTTGAGTTTATCGACATGGAACGAAGGCTGGGCAGACTGCCACGCCCACCAGAATCCCCACTTCCACCCCATAATCCAAATCTCTATCCCATTGGCCCATACTCTATCCCATAATCCCATACTCTATCCCATTATATCATACTCTAAACCACTCACCTTGAGTTTATCAACATGGAACGAAGGCCGGGCAGACGGATACAACAGCAGCACAATATTGACTGCCACACCCACCAGAATCCCAACCTCTACACCCAGTACCAGACACAGGGCAAAAGTTGCACCGGTCGGTATCAGGTCAGACCGATTACTTCGCCACATGGGGCGTACCACGGAGATTTCTATGAGGAAGATAACGGCGCAAATGATGACCGCTGCCAGGCAGGCGCGGGGGATGAAATAGAAGTACGGCGTGAGACAGGAGAGAGCGAGGAGCATCAGGGCACCTGGAATATACACAAAGAGAAAATATTAAGCCAGACACTCACTAGACCTGGCTGATCAGGTCTACCTGATAGTGTGTGCTCACCAGGTATCAAGAAGACCTGACGGGTACACCTGATTAGGTCCGCCTGTCAGGTTTACCTGATAGTAAATGGCTGGCTTTAGAAGGAAATTGACACATGGAAGGTTTGCTTGCCATTCAAAAGGTCTCAGCCAGCCAAGTTAGCTTGATTGGTAACGCGTCTGCCTTCAGGATTAAGTTCTCGGAACGGCTGGCTTTCTCCTATCCTGTCTTCCTGCTCTCTTCGATTTCGGGAAGATAAGACCTTGGCAGTAATGATTCCTGTTGATTTGGAGTTTAATGTAGTAAGAAAAGATCACTTTGAAAATAGAACATTGGAACAAATTTATTTTGTGTAGACTCACCAGAGTGAAAACCAAGACTGAGGATTGAATCAATTCACTCTAGCCAATATTGGATAATGGAAAACCGAAATACACTGGTTCGAAACCACCATCATACACAACATTCCCTTCGTCAGGATAAGCCTTCACATCTCTTCAATTAATCTTCTGGTTCTTCTAATTACCCGAGTAGTACGACGAGGCACTTGCATTTCAGGACTGACCGTTGGAGTTCCATAAGCTTCAGAACTTGTTGGACTTTCCAAAATTGAAGGATTTCTAGGAGTGATGGGACTTTCAGGAGATGCAAGGTTTCTAGGAGTCGTAGGAGTTCCAGGAGATTCAAGGTCTCTAGGAGTCATAGGAGTTCCAGGAGTTGAACCCCCAGGACTTTGGGAATCTTGATGTTGAGAACATTGAGGTAGAGGAGATATATGGACTCTATTTCTCCTATACTCATGTCCCTCTTCATCCATCACGTTATAAGACCTAGGATTTTCCAGTGTTGACACATTGCCCAGCACAGCTATCACAGGTACCATTACGATTGAAGAGCCCAGCTCAGTACACATGTCCAGAAACGAGAGGGTCTGATTGTTAAGCGACGTTGAGAAGGGAGGAAACTGGAAGGGTGGCAATCCTGGTCTGACGTCGCCTGAAAAAACAAGAGTGGTTGAAATTCTAGACACCCGTAAGTGTAGAAACGTCTTAAATTTGTCAAGTATAGAAACGTCTTAAAAGGTAACAGAAGTGTCGAGAAAGATCCAGGAATGGAGACAGCAGTGGTATGGACATATTGGAAGAAGAGATGAGAGCTACTCGTACAAACGGAAAAGAGTGGAGAGAATGGAAGTGAGGGGGAGAAAAGGGTGAGGTAGGCCGAGGAAAAGGTGAAAAGATTGTGTGAATCAAGACCTGGGTGAGCAAAATTTACGTTATTTCAGTTCGAACCTCTTCAAATAAATAAACCACCCATCGACTTACGTACCAGTTAGAATGAAGGGTTGTTCTCCCAAAGAATGAAGATAATATCCCAGTGCAGAGCATAGCATAACTACCAGAGCATTTCTAGACGTTGACAGTAACCAGAGAGATCGTTTCACCACTGGCGAACTGGTTTTGAGATCTTTGAGTTGCTGGAAATTACAAATGGAAATAATTAAAAGACTAAATCGTAAACACAGGGGGAAAAATTGTACAACTGCGGTCTTTTTATGAAGAGGTTTGACAGAGGAAACTGTAACGGCTATGGTCTTATCGACCCGAAATCGAAGATAGAAGGAAGACAGGATAAGAGAAAGCCAGCCGTTCCGAGAACGAACATTATCCCATTAGGATAAAATCCGCCCCGGGCGGGAATCGAACCCGCGGCCAGAAAGCCAGCCGTTCCGAGAACGAACATTATCCCATCAGGATAAAATCCGCCCCGGGCGGGAATCGAACCCGGGACGAAAGCCAGCCGTTCCGAGAACGAACATTATCCCATCAGGATAAAATCCGCCCCGGGCGGGAATCGAAGGATAGGAGAAAGCCAGCCGTTCCGAGAACGAACATTATCCCATCAGGATAAAATCCGCCTCGGGCGGGAATCGAGCCCAGTGGCCTAGCGCTTACAAGGCAGACGCACTACCAACTAAGCTAGCTAGGCTGGCTGAACCTTAACTTAATTTATGCCGTAGGACGAAAGCCAGCCGTTCCGAGAACGAACATTATCCCATCAGGATAAAATCCGCCCCGGGCGGGAATCGAACCCGGGTCTAGCGCGAGCCGTTCCGAGAACGAACATTATCCCATGAGGATAAAATCCGCCCCGGGCGGGAATCGAACTCGCGGCCTAGCGCTTACAGGATAAAATCCGCCCCGGGCGGGAATCGAACCCGCGGCCTAGCGCTTATAACCCGTTCCGAGAACGAACATTATCCCATCAGGATAAAATCCGCCCCGGGCGGGAATCGAACCCGCGGCCTAGGTGTTCCGAGAACGAACATTATCCCATCAGGATAAAATCCGCCCCGGGCGGGAATCGAACCCGCGGCCTAGCGCTTCCATCGAGAACGAACATTATCCCATCAGGATAAAATCCGCCCCGGGCGGGAATCGAACCCGCGGCCTAGCGCTTACAAGGAAGCCAGCCGTTCCGAGAACGAACATCATCCCGTCAGGATAAAATCCGCCCCGGGCAGGAATCGAACCCGCGGCCTAGCGCTTACAAGGCAGGCGCGCCACCAACCAAGCTAACTAGGCTGGCGCGATTACAAAATCTCCCACTGAAGAAATCTCCCTCAAAATGAGCTCTAACAAAATTGCTACCCACTAAGCTAACTAGGCTGGCTAACTGCGGTCTTTGTCCACGTGGTTTAAACCAGATAATTTTAAGAGAATTTCTTATACATATGTAGACGTTTGGATCTGAATATGTGTTGTGCTGTGCACACACTTATGCTGTGTACACACATATGCTGTGCACACCCATAGTTAACGGCAGTCGATTAACTCGATCGATGGTCGACCGACGAAGTAAATCTATGTTGTCAAAGCTGTGTACGGTTTCAGTCGAAATCGATCGACACAGGTTTAGAGTCAATGTTTTATCTCTTAAGGTCCGTTCCCGCTGACAGGTTAGGGGCAAAAAAAAGGTTGGTGGAAGCCATCCTAAGAACATTTACCCCCATAAGTAGAAGGACCACAATATAGGACATAACCGTATATCTTTTTTTTTCTCTTCTTCTTCTTCTTCTTCTTCTTCTTCTTCTTCTTCTTCTTCTTCTTACCCTCATAAGTAGAAGCACCACAATACAGGACACGCCGAGAACCAAGGTCTTATCGTTCCTATAAATCGAAGAGAGGACAGGATAGGAGAAAGCCAGCTGTTCCGAGCCCGAATCTTATCTCTAGTATAAAGTCCGCCTCGGGCGGGATGGCGGGAAGCGAACCCACGACCTACCACACACAAGGCAGACGCGCTACCCTCGAAGTCCCCTAGGCTGGCAATTAGCAATTGAAATTTTTAATCAACCACTTTGAACCTCTTGAAACTTATCAATTAAAAGTTAAAAGTGCACTTAAAAACTCTCGAGTGAAAGTGCTTGACAAATAAATGCATTACGCCCTAAGTGCAAAAGTAGTCATAGCCACTCCAAAGTTGAGTGTAGATATCGGCAAAAGATTTTTATCTTAATACCTAATAGTCAATTATTTACTCTTCTTAACTCTTCTAAAACAGATAAGGTTCGTTCTCGGAACGGCTAGCTTTTTAGTATCCGGTTTTCCTTCTCTCTTCGATTTCGGAACGATAGGGATTCTGTTGTTACATTTCTCTCTATCTTTCCATCCATCAAACTTATTTTACGAAAGAATGGTTTTCTTTCCATCTATCGAACTTGATTTACAAAAGAATGACTTTCTTTCAAGAAAATATAGTAGGTACGTAAGACCCAACAGAAGAAATATCAACTCACTTTGAGAACTTCGAACAGTCAAACCAAAGGTACAAAATTAAAAATTATATAAACTACATACAAAATCACAAAATTACGACACAGTCCATAAAAAAACGGGCTAAAAAATGTAAAACATAATAAAATAGAACGACTTGATTAGATACCCGAACAATGTTTTGATTACAATAATATCCCAAGAATAGAACTCGAAATTCAATGGAAAAAATTCTGAAAAACTAATCTAGCGAAAAAACTGAACAAAGTCGAACGGGAAAAACCGGCAATAATGTTAAATGTTATGATTATGAATTACCTAACAAAGTAAGTAGGTACATAATTTTTTTTTTTTTTTTTTAGTACCTAATATGTATAACCTACTAAAGGCCCATTTCCACTTTTCCTGAGTTTCGTCCGATTCTTTTCCCAATGTCCTCTGTAGGCAAGGTAATATGAGAGTGTTCCCACTACACACGACACGATTTTTTCCCCGAACGACACAAAATATCCTTGTGGGCAATACGATTTAAACGAGAGAGTTCCCACTACGCACGTTTTTTTTCGAACAATTGGTGATTCTCATGATTTTTTTTTATTATCTCAGAAAAAACTATAAAAATTAAAAAAAATATTGAGACTAAAACGAAGAAAATGCGTTCACTAGATCGTGAGATACAGCTCTCGGAACATGAGAGTCTCAAGCACGCCGATATCATACCTAGCGACAACACTGTACTCCCGTGATGACGTCATCTACCAATATCGCACGACGCGCTGTGAGCTTATTACCATAGGGATTTGGGTTAGGGGCTCAAAGAGATCGAATAGGTACCTATCTACGCATTTTGTTATCACTATTTTTCAATAGGTATCAGCTTAGGTACTTATACCTATTTTCAAATTTAGATATTTTCATTCCATTTTTACTTTCTATTACCTTTACGTATAGGGAACCTATACAAGGTAATGAGAAAGTATTGCAATCGGTCCAAATTTTCAAAATCGGGAAATGGGTGGAAATATCCGTTTCGGGGTGCCCTGATTCCAAAAAAGTGGTTTTCAGCCCATGGTCTGTACGTATGTATGTATGTACGTACGAGGACCGGCCCCAAAAAAAAAAAAAAAAAAAAAAAAAAAAAAAAAAAAAAAAAAAAAAAAAAAAAACAAATAATTCGAATTTTTTCTCCACTCCATTCAGAGATTCAGTCTTAATTACTTAATATTAATTACCTACCTACTAGATGATGTTACGTTTAGTAATAATAATATGTTTTATTCTCATCAAAAAATGACACACAAGTCAAATAAATGCCAATAACTCACAGTGGGTCTCTCTTAAGCCATTGTTTTCTGGTCAAATAAATTCTCAAGTAAAATGCCATGCCTTGATTTGTGAACCACTAAATACTTAGATCAAATTTAGAACACTAACCGTTTCATTTTGTAATCCATAACGTTTAATAAACACCCATGAACTTTCGGAACAATCTACTGATCTATTAATCTATCGATAATCTACGAAGATCCATCCACGACCTAATTAATATATTTAGGCATTATTTCAAACCATTATATCTATGTATTTTACACAACTATTATCTAGCGATATATTTAACATAACTATATTAACTATCTAAGTTATTTCACAGTGTTCCATTGTGCCAGAATTCACTCAGTCCCCAGCAGGGTACCAAATCAACATCAACTCCTTGAACCAGATTCATGAAATGCCTCTTTGTTTTCGCTTCATGATACAAAGACCTGAGTAGCTTCCCAGGTGGTCGAAAAATATTGGGTAATTCAAATTTATGAACACCTTGATTAGAGAGGATTTTTTTTCTCTTCTTTTTTTTATATATATTTGTATGTGACATTATAAGTACGGTATGTACGCACCAGGCCCGTATTCAGGATGTCAGAGGGAAGTAACGGAAAGTAAGCAAGGGAAATTTCAGGCTGGTCTACTTTTCCTGTTTAAAGTTCCCTTGCTAAAGAAATAACAAAGGTTAAGTGCGAAGGGCATCCACTCGTACAATTTTGTAGCCAAAAGCAAATGTCAGCCCAAAAGCGATCACCCTATGGGTTGATTAAGGGCTGACGAAAAAGGCCGACCCCGTCTGAACACGGGAAAAGGCGATGAAAAAGGAGTACATTTGTCAGCAAGAATAGACCGAGGGGAGGAGAAGATACGGCCCTGGTACGTACATACCTTATTCATAGTGTCGGGCCCGCTGGCTAAGACTAAAAAGTCCCATTATGCCAACCGTTTGACAATGCCTCATTTATTTACACAATCAATAATGTTGTTCACTTGCAAAGAGATGTCTCTCGCACGAGCATGGGGAACCACGTGATCAAGTGATCGACGCGACAGTTCTGCCAGCCTTGTAAATGCTAGGTCGCGGGTTCGATTCCCGCCCGGGGCGGATTTTATCCTGAACAGACAAGGTTTGTTCTCGGAACGGCTGGGTTTCTCGTTTCTCCTATCCTGTCTTCCTTCTCTCTCCGCTTTAGAGACGATAAGACCTTAGCAGTTAGAGTTTTCTCTGCCAAACCTCTTGAAAAAAATCGTAGCAATAAAACAACTCCTACATTCGAGTGTTCTGTGTTGACTGAATTCACTGTTTTCTGTACATTCTGGATACTACGTGCGTTCAAGTTCCTTTTTTTTAAATTAAAAAGATGATTGTTTCACCGCCGTTTTTATTCCGTAGCAATGAAACAACTGCTACATTAGACGCATGTGGTCTGTGTCGTAGCATGCCCATCGCGATGGCGGATCGTAATGCGAGAAAAAAGCTACATTACAAAATTCATGAAAGGAGAGGAGGGGAAGTTAATGTACATTAACATTTGAGAAAGAAAAATTCGAATTAAGCTAATGTGCATTAACATTATGAAAGGAAAATACATTACTTGACAGTAAGGTTCGTTTTCGGAACATCTGACTTTCTATTACCCACCTGAGGTTCCAGTCCGGCCAACGTTGCATATGCTAACGCTTGAGGCATCACCGTTAGGCCCACCGTGATTCCAGCGATGGCGTCAGCGATGAACTTCTCACCGCTGTAGTTCTCAATCGTGGCGATAATCGGAATGCGTTTGCGGATGCGTTTGCGCCATTTCTTCTCCTTCATTTTCTGCGGAAAAAGAACAAAATAGATAATTAGACATCATAAACCTATAGACTAGGGCCATGTAGGTACAATTTGTATCGTAAAGCCCACAGTTACAAATTCAATTACAATATCACGAACCGCCTTCTTTTTTAGGGGTTTATCATTATAACAGCTAAGGTTTTATGTGCATAGCCACTGCTACTACTAAAAGATTTTCAGGGGGTTTTACCCTCCATTCGACGGCAAGCTACCCGCCATATTATCCTCACATCTCACATGGCATATGTGGGGCTGGGAAAAGCCAGCCGCACGCGATATGGTCACCCAATACGAGCAATGTTCCTTAACTTCAGTGATCCATTAGAAACTTTGTGAAGTTCCCATGATGAGCAGAAGAGTATACCACACAGATTGTAGTTGTAATTAGTTTTCTGATAGAGAGAACTGTAACTAACAAGGTGCTTAAAGAATGATTGATAAGACTTTAGGTATTTATTTTATTATTTTTTAAATTTTTATCATTTTCTTTTTCAATTGGATTACCTAGATTAGGCTTAGGTAGGTATTTTTTTTTATTATTATTATCATCATTTTCTTTTTCGATTGGATTACCTATTAAATTTAGTTTTATTTTGTGATCATTATTATTATTTTAATTATTATTTATTTCTTTTTCGATTGAATTACCTATTTCTTTACTCCCGTTACGCCACGCCGACGAAGACGAAAGGTAACTGACTGAAGTAATACTAATACTGTGAGGTTCTTCTTCACGTCTGACTGTTGTACTGCGGTCTGGAGTGCTCGATCCAGCTAATAACTAGTGGAATCAATACTGAATTACTGGTAACAAGTGGAATAACTGAGTAACTGAGTACTGAGTGGAGAGCCTCTCGATTATGCTGTAGGCGAAAGTGATGCCCAAAGTGGTGGGGAGGTCCTCTGTCCCCTAATGACAGCGATAGACTCTTGAGTGGAAGGAAGGTAACCACTAGGCCAGCCACTCACTATCATGTAGACCTGACAGTACGGCTAGTACCAAGTGGAATAACTGAGTAACTGAGTGGAGAGCCTCTCGATTATGCTGTAGGCGAAAGTGATGCCCAAAGTGGTGGGGAGGTCCTCTGCCCCCCTAATGACAGCGATAGACTCTTGAGTGGAAGGAAGGTAACCACTAGGCCAGCCACTCACTATCAGGTAGACCTGACAGTACGGCTGAAAAGGTCCGCCTGTCAGGTCTACCTGATGAGCACACACACTGACAGGTAGACCTGATAGGCGACCTTACTGATCAGGTGTAATTTACAGAAGAAGAACATGGCTGAAGAACCTAAAGACATGGTTCTCCAAAACCACTGAACTAGTCCGTTCGAAAAGTACCTTCTTCTGAAGGTAGCACCTGTACTAAACTATAGGAAATCCAAGAACGCGCGCCATCGGAATCCGTTTCCGAAAGGAAAATACAATCATAGTCATCATAGCAAGGATAATTGCCAAGGACACACAGTATTTCCGACCGCAAACCAAAAACCTCCAATTTCCCAAACCTTCCTGTTCTATTTTGCGACCCAAACCTCTTGTTCCATTTTTCAACCCAAACCTTTGGTTAAATTTTGTGGATCCTATTAGACACTAACTTTGGAAACCACTGCGATTCTATTACATTGGACTGCAATCTAGTGTTATGATTTGAACTCCATTCCGGAATTGCTACCATGCCATCGGCAGAGTTGCATGTGGATACGATCCTATTTGCATATTCGCCATGCAAGTTTTTGCATATTTTGTCATGCAACAATTTGCATTGCTAGACATACGTACCTACAATTCGTATGTGTACGAGGATCTCTGTGCTATAATACTGGACCATCATGGTTGTCACCATGCAAGTACGTAGGTAGCCGAGTACCTAAGTTGATAAGATGGTACCTCTATTGCTGGCAGGAATAAATTCTATGAATTCATGGGTTCTATCTTAAGGGCGCTTGCGCTCCGCTGTAGTATGTCTTCGGACTGAATTTTTCCGACAGTGACTTTGATCGTATAGTGACTTCTAAAGGTAGAAGCACACTACTATCACGTCACGTGAGCTCATGTGACGTGAGGGCAGTGTATCTATCGTCAACAAAATCACCTCCTATTAAGGAGCAAGTCAACAAAGTTTGACCGCGCTACTAGAGATATTATACGCTACAGATAGGTATATGTTATTATGGGAGAACTTTAAACCCCATGTTTCTGACTCCCCCTGAGCTCTACCGCTCGTTTATCAGTCGGTTATTAAGAGGAATTTTCTCGACCAATTTTAGCGACAAAAGTGTCACACCCTTCTACTCTTTGGTCGCATGCCGATAAGTAGTAAACAAAGTGTTGACATTCACAAAGTATGCTATTAGGATGATATTGACATTCATCACTTATGACTTATGACATTCATGCGTAGTTAATACTTAATAGTAACATCCATGTGACATTCATTGACCAGAACAACAACAAAATTATGTTTCATTTTTGTTTGTTAGATGTTTAAAGCGTCACTTTTCAACCACTATAAAAAAGGTCGTATTGAAATGTGGTTTCTGACGCACAAAAGATCTGATCGGGTCCCAGTGACATGGAAATAGCCGCTTCACTATAAAAAAGGTCGTATTGAAATGTGGTTTCTGACGCACAAAAGATCTGATCGGGTCCCAGTGACATGGAAATAGCCGCTTTGTGGTTTTTGCGAAGGCCAGGGTTGGTTTTTTGACAAGTTTCATATTTTTCATGGGTTCCTTCCTTATGTAGGAAAAAATCGTGCTAAGTTAGGGGAAAAAACTGTAATGATAAGAAACAAGGACACTTTCCCTCAACCGAGGATTTTCACAGACAAAAAATTTCGCCAATGACAAACCTCAAACCATCTACCACGGATGCGATAAAGAATCTCTGTCACAGTTATGTAGGTACCTACCTCGAAGTTAAGAATTTAATACGTAAGTGCCTAGGTATGAGTATTGGGATTATGTACTCATGTACCTATGTAAGTACCACTATGTACGGACTAGCTAGGTTCCAAATACATAATTATGATCTTTGAGTTTCCCCTAAATTAACGTACCGGAACTAAAAACACACTAATGTAATTTTAATGTTTTATCATTAGTTTCCAAATTCTTTCAACCCAGGCTTAGGCAAAAACCACAAATTGGTTTGAAAATATGAATTTCGGAATTCGGAGGTCAAATTTGGCGATCCACGAAAGAGAAAATCTGTGGTTTCAAACTCAAGATCACAAGAATTTGAGTCCCGGTAGTGTCAAATAAAATAGGTACAAGGGACGGCGAGAGCCTATTAGGTTTCCGTAGCGTGTAAGTAGAATTCAACACTCTCTTATAGGTATTCCCTTATACATAATTGAGTTTGAGCTATAGGTACCTATCACTAGTTTGTAAGAGGGTACCTGATTTTTACTTTCCTTATCCTATAAGTAGGAAGGAAAGTAATGTAATCGGGTCAAATTTTCGATGGTCAGTTTTTAGTGCCAAAACACGTTTTGAGGTCCCTAGTGTGTCTGTCTGTAAACAAAATATCTCGAGAACGGTAAGAGCTAGAGACTTGAAATTTGGTATGAGTCCGTGTGTGTGTCTGTCTGTAAACAAAATATCTCAAGAACGGTAAGAGCCAGAGAGTTGAAATTTGGTATGTAGCTGTCAAATGTGACAAGGATGCGACACGAAACTTTTGGTTAGGATCGGTGCAACAGTTGGCGGCATTTTACCGCTTTTTGGCGGTTTTTGGTATAATTTAACAATATCTCGGGAACGGAATGAGCTAGAGACTTGAAATTTGGTATGTAGTTCACAAATGTGACAAGGATGCAACACAAAACATTTCCACTGTAGAACTTACTGTAGTAAAAAAGACAAACAATTGACAACCTATGTACCTAGAAATTTCCATGATATTGATCAGAAGAATAAAGATAGTTTCCTCGAGATGATTGATGTTTTTATCGAGATTACCAGAAAAAGAAGTGGACATGTCGAGTTCATAGGACCGCTTTTGGACAGATTTCGACCGTTTTTTGGCGGTTTTCAGCTATAGCGACAAAACGGTTAGACATATTGCGGTAAGATGACAATGGAAAGAACTCAATTTTGAAACTTTGTGGTCCCTTATCAGCCCTAATCCTACCTTCCATCCTAAATAATAATAATAATATTTAAAAAAAAGTGCTAGTCAAGACCGTTTTCTCTCTCACTTGCTACAGAACATCATCCCTTTCACCATTCAGGAATTACACAGGTCCAAGTTTTGTCAAGATCTTAACTCCTCGAAATCCCTTCTTTGTACATTTTCAGGGGTCATTCCCGACTGGGAAACACAAGATATTCTTGTCAACATATTTGGAGAGCGGGGCTACCCTGTCCGCAAGTACTACCGAATGATGTATTGGATGCCCAAATTCAGACACGCCTCCCCCTGGTCTTTGCCAAGTCCAGTACCAAGTGATGCGTTTCAGTTGGCTAAACTGGCGATAGAGAGGATTATGAGTGTGGATGCAAGAGCCACCGTTACTGTGTATGATGTGAGTGGGAAAACTGGGTTGCTTAAGACCACAAGATGTTTATTTCTACATGGTAAGATGACAATGGAAAGAACTCAATTTTGAAACTTTGTGGTCCCTTATCAGCCCTAATCCTACCTTCCATCCTAAAAAAAAAAAAAAATGTGCTAGTCAAGACCGTTTTCTCTCTCACTTGCTACAGAACATCATCCCTTTCACCATTCAGGAATTACACGGGTCCAAGTTTTGTCAAGATCTTAACTCCTTGAAATCCCTTCTTTGTACATTTTCAGGGGTCATTCCCGACTGGGAAACACAAGATATTCTTGTCAACATATTTGGAGAGCGGGGCTACCCTGTCCGCAAGTACTACCGAATGATGTATTGGATGCAGCTGTAATATGATCTCTGTACAAAATATAAACAACATAGGTAATGCTAAGTGAGATGAACATCCTCTATCCTGGTGAAAGAAAACCTCAGGAAGCCTTATTTTTCATGCCTACATCAAAAAACCAAAGATCTTCCTCCTTCATTACCCTTTTCTATTCTATTCTATTCTATTCTATTATGATACAGGTTGCTCCTCTCCCGAGAGAGTATGCAATTAACACTGCGACCTCTGTAGATCTATTGTGACCAGTATTTTTTCCCCTATCAAGACTGCAACACACTGGTACAATATTTGACGTCGACATTGGTTTTTCCGGACACGGAAAGTAAGTAAGTTTCGTTCTCGGAACGGCTGGCTTTCTCCTGTCCTGTCATTTTCTCTTCACTTTCGGGACCATAAGGCCTTAGCAGTTACAGTTCCCTTTATCAAACCTCTTCAAATAAACCACTCACCTTGAGTTTATCAACATGGAACGAAGGCCGGGCAGACGGATACAACAGCAGCACAATATTGACTGCCACGCCCACCAGAATCCCCACCTCTACCCCCAGTACCAGACACAGGGCAAAAGTTGCACCGGTCGGTATCAGGTCAGACCGATTACTTCGCCACATGGGGCGTACCACGGAGATTTCTATGAGGAAGATAACGGCGCAAATGATGACCGCTGCCAGGCAGGCGCGGGGGATGAAATAGAAGTACGGCGTGAGACAGGAGAGAGCGAGGAGCATCAGGGCACCTGGAATATACACAGAGAGAAAATATTAAGCCAGACACTCACTATCAGGTAGACCTGACAGGTACGACTGAGAAGGTCCGCCTGTACCTGATGAGCACACACACTATCAGGTAGACCTGACAGGTACGGCTGAAAAGGTCCGCCTGTACCTGATGAGCACACACACTATCAGGTAGACCTGACAGGTACGGCTGAAAAGGTCCGCCTGTCAGGTCTACCTGATAATGAGTGGTTGGCCTTCTACATAAGACTCCTGTGGTCTGTGTCGTAGCATGCCTATCCCGTAGTATGTCCCCCATCAAATGGGCGAGAAGAGACACAATACTTCCCATTTAAGTGCTGGGTCAACACGAGAACACCAGAAAGTAACCTGTTGAAATATTTGCAATCAAAAAACGATTACAAATTTTTGTCGATGGTGGTATTCGAACCCGGGAGTTTCTGCATGGCAAGCAAGCGCGTTACCGCTGGGCTAACCGTGCCAATGTCGTTAGAAAAGTCCCCCATGCCAGTCTTCAAAATAATTACGAGTATCTAATTTCTTACCCGTCCAGAGTCCGCCAAGCGTTGTTTTCACTCCACTCGCATGATTGACGGCACTACGTGAGAAAGATCCGGTAATGGGCATGGAAGATACAAATGCTCCAAACAGATTACATACACCTAACGTGAGTAGCTCTTGAGTAGCATCCACTGAATCACCACTAGCTGAAATGAAATAATGATAGTTGTTAGACATATTGTTAAGGAACTAAAGTGAAATTTGGTGTCTCCCAAACATTCTTTAAAAGAGTGGAATGGGCCTTAGAAGAGGGGATATCGTGGATAACTCAACAAAACTTGAAGAGCCAGCCTACTTAGCTTAGTTGTTAGCGCGTCTGCCTTGTAAGCACTAGGCCGCGGGTTCGATTCCCGCCCGGGGCGGATTTTATCCTGATGGGATAATGTTCGCTCTCGGAACGGCTGGCTTTCTCCTATCCTGTCTTCCTTCTCTCTTCGATTTCGGGACGATAAGACCATAGCAGTTACATTTCCCTCTGTCAAACCTCAACGAGAGGGTCTGATTGTTAAGCGACGTTGAGAAGGGAGGAAACTGGAAGGGTGGCAATCCTGGTCTGACGTCGCCTGAAAAAACAAGAGTGGTTGGAATTCTAGACACCCGTAAGTGTAGAAACGTCTTAAATTTGTCAAGTATAGAAACGTCTTAAAAGGTAACAGAAGTGTCGAGAAAGATCCAGGAATGGAGACAGCAGTGGTATGGACATATTGGAAGAAGAGATGAGAGCTACATAGGGAAAAGAGTTGAGAGAATGGAAGTGAGAGGGAGAAAAGGGTGAGGTAGGCCGAGGAAAAGGTGAAAAGATTGAGAAAATCAAGACCTGGGTGAGCAAAATTTACGTAATTTCAGTTCGAACCTCTTCAAATAAATAAACCACCCATCGACTTACGTACCAGTTAGAATGAAGGGTTGTTCTCCTAAAGAATGAAGATAATATCCCAGTGCAGAGCATAGCATAACTACCAGAGCATTTCTAGACGTTGACAGTAACCAGAGAGATCGTTTCACCACTGGCGAACTGGTTTTGAGATCTTTGAGTTGCTGGAAATTACAAATGAAAATTATTAAAAGACTAGATCGTAAACACAGGGGAAAAAATTGTACAACTGCGGTCTTTTTATGAATTGTACAACTGCGGTCTTTTTAAAGTTTTAGGCGAGGAGGATTCAGCTCTAAGTTTATTGTGCCAGTGACTGACTTGTTCTAAGAAATGATTTTTTTTTTTTTTTAAGAGGTTTGACAGAGGGAACTGTAACTGCTATGGTCTTATCGTCCCGAAATCGAAGATAGAAGGAAGACAGGATAGGAGAAAGTCAGCCGTTCCGAGAACGAACATTATCCCATCAGGATAAAAGCCGCCCCGGGCGGGAATCGAACCCGCGGCCTAGCGCTTACAAGGCAGACGCGCTACCAACTAAGCTAACTAGGCTGGCTAACTGCGGTCTTTGTCCACGTGGTTTAAACCAGATAATTTTAAGAGAATTTCTTAGACATATGTAGACGTTTGGATCTGAATATGTGTTGTTATGAGTCTTATGCTGTGTACACACATAGTTGTCGGCAGTCGATTAACTCGACCGATGGTCGATCGACGAGGTAAATCTATGTTGTCAAAGCTGTGTACGGTTTCAGTCGAAATCGATCGAGTCGATCGACACAGGTTTAGAGTCAATGTTTTCTCTCTTAAGGTCCGTTCCCGCTGACAGGTTAGGGGCAAAAAAAAAAGGTTGGTGGAAGCCATCCTAAGAATATTCACCCTCATAAGTAGAAGGACCACAATATAGGACATAACCGTAAATCTTTTTTTTTTTTCTTCTTCTTCTTCTTCTTCTTCTTCTTTCTTTTTTCTTCTTCTTCTTCTTCTTTCTTCTTCTTCTTCTTCTTTCTTCTTCTTCTTCTTCTTTCTTCTTCTTCTTCTTCTTCTTCTTCTTCTTCTTACCCTCATAAGTAGAAGCACCACAATACAGGACACGCCGAGAAGGGTGTCCGCCGCTCTCGTCTCGTGCAAGTGGGTCCCAATTTTGCGCACGCAGTCCAAAAACCCGGACGAGGAGAATTTCAGCCCCAGCAGGGATTTGATCTGGGAGACCGCTATGATGAGGGAGGTGGCGGAGGTGAAGCCAACAGTTACCGGAATGGAGATGAAATCTATCAGCACACCTGGACGGAGGATGAGGAGGAGAAAGAAGAGTTAGTTGAAAAGGAGTACTTTTTTTAGGCGAAAAATCTCTAGACTTCTTTTTTTTAATCTAGAATTCTTTAACCCATCAAATATACGAGACCTTGTTTAGACTACTGGGGTGAAGGGACTTAGTCCTATTCGGGCAGGATAAACAAGATATATTCTATTCTATTCTAGACGGGACTGTAACAACGGAGGTCTTATCGTCCCACAATTAAAGACAGAAGAAAGACAGGATAGGAGAAAGCCAGCCGTTCCGAAAACGAACCTTATCTGGTCAGGATTAAGATTTCCCCGAGTTGTAAGGTAGAAGAGTTAGTTGAAAAGTAGTACTTTTTTTAGGCGAAAAATCTCTAGACTTCTTTTTTTTTAATCTAGAATTCTTTAACTCATCAAATATACGAGACCTTGTTTAGACTGCTGGGGTAAAGGGACTTTTCAGTCCTATTCGGGCAGGATAAACAAGGTCTATGGTTTTATCGTCCCACAATTAAATACAGAAGAAAGACAGGATAGGAGAAAGCCAGCCGTTCCGAAAACGAACCTTATCTGGTCAGGATAAAGATTTCCCCGAGTTGTAAGGTTACAGTTAGTTGTAATCTAACTTCCCGAGATCCTAGAACCAGACTACACACCTAAATGCAGCACTCCCATCAGCAGTTGCACAATCCCGGAGAGGAAGCACAGTAAGATGGCAAAGTCTACATTGCGGCCTATTATTTGCTGATAGGTCATTAGGGACATGAGAGCGGTGGGTCCTATGGTAATATCCTTGCAAGAACCGAGTAGTGCGTATACGAGACAGCCGGTGAATGACGAGTATAGGCCATACTGTGAACAAACACAAGAAGAGAGACAAAATGAGTAAAATGTCGTTCCCCGTTTAATGTACTAAGCTAAATTTTTATGACTTGACTTGGGCTCGAACTAACAACCTCCAGATTAAAAGTCCAACGCGTTTACCACTTAAGGTTGGTACAGACCAATACAGACCATACTGTAAGGAAACACAAGGTGTGAGACAAAATGAGTACATATTAGGTATTTTCATAGAACATAATACAGAAAGAATCTTCAGTGACCTTAATCCTTACTGTGCGTTTCACAACCTTCCTTTTTAGCCCCTAATAACAGCATTGTTAAGCCTACAAAAATCAAATGGGAGTTAACAGCGTAACAGGCCTTCTAAGGACTGAAAAAGTGTTTAGTGAAATCCACCCAAATCCACAGAAACGAACCATTGATCAAGCGGAACTGGAAGTAAAAAAATCTTTTGGCCGAATTAAAATTAGGTACCTACATATTTTTCGCTGGTTCTTTTTTCTGCTTAATGGCGTTCAAATATCGGTTTGAGCAGTCCTTTCTTTAGATTTAGACTGTCAGGTTATAACAACGTAGCCCCTTGTAAATTGTAACAACATAAATTGTAACAACGTAAATTGACAGTTGTGTTAACAGTTTAATAGAGCACTTTTTAAAGCAGGGACCTATTTTTTTCTAGTAGTATTACTAGAAACTCACCTCTCTCACCTCTTAATAGAATGGTGAGAAATGCCAATGACGGCGATTTTAATTAAATCTAAGCACCTACTTAACTATGCACTCATACTATGTTACTTTTTACTTTCCTTTTTATATTTCATTCTATTCATTTTTTTTTTTCTACTGTATTTGATTGTTGTTTGTGTTTGTTTAGTTTTAGTGTATTTTTCCTACTGTCATTTTTTTTTTGTACAACAAACGGACACAGAATAAAAAAAAATCTTCAAAATCAGACAGACCATTTGAAAGTTACGATGAAAATAAAAAAATTAAATGCAAAATCGCCTGAACCTTAGCCTTACAAGTTTACAACCTTGAGATGAATCAGAATTGTCAAATAAAAATTCCCAGCCGTTCAAATGTTACTAAGGTTCTCTTATCGGAGTGAACGACCTGACATTCCAGTGTTAAAACGCCTTATTCGAAAAATAAATAAATAAAAAGGTCCCTGTTATTGAGGAAGGGTATAGCAAAATTGACACTTTATAGGTTCAACAAAAATGACATTGAGCTCAGTCACCGAAACATGACAAAAAAAAAAAAATAATAAAAATAATAGATAATTAGATATAATAATAATAATAATAATATAATAATGAATAAAAAATATAATAATAATAATAATAATAATAATAATAATAATAACAAATAAACATAGGTAATTCGAATTTTTTTCTCCACTCCATTCAGAGATTCAGTCTTAATTACTTAATATTAATTACCTACCTACTAGATGATGTTACGTTTAGTAATAATAATATGTTTTATTCTCATCAAAAAATGACACATAAGTCAAATAAATGCCAATAACTCACAGTGGGTCTCTCTTAAGCCATTGTTTTCTGGTCAAATAAATTCTCAAGTAAAATGCCCTGCCTTGATTTGTGAACCACTAAATACTTAGATCAAATTTAGAACACTAACCGTTTCATTTTGTAATCCATAACGTTTAATAAACACCCATGAACTTTCGGAACATTCTACTGATCTATTAATCCATCGATAATCTACGAAGATCCATCCACGACCTAATTAATATATTTAGGCATTATTTCAAACCATTATATCTATGTATTTTACACAACTATTATCTAGCGATATATTTAACATAACTATATTAACTATCTAAGTTATTTCACAGTGTTCCATTGTGCCAGAATTCACTCAGTCCCCAGCAGGGTACCAAATCAACATCAACTCCTTGAACCAGATTCATGAAATGCCTCTTTGTTTTCGCTTCATGATACAAAGACCTGAGTAGCTTCCCAGGTGGTCGAAAAATATTGGGTAATTCAAATTTATGAACACCTTGATTAGAGAGGATTTTTTTCTCTTCTTTTTTATATATATATGTATGTGACAGTATAAGTACGGTATGTACACACCAGGCCTGTATCCAGGATGTCAGAGGGAAGTAACGGAAAGTAAGTAAGTAAGTAAGCAAGGGAAATTTCAGGCTGGTCTACTTCCTGTTTAAAGTTCCCTTGCTAAAGAAATAACAAAGGTTGAGTGCGAAGGGCATCCACTCGTAAAATTTTGCAGCCAAAACCAATGTCAGCCCAAAAGCGGTCACCCTAGGACTGATTAAGGGCTGACGAAAAAGGCCGACCCCGTCTGAACACGGGAAAAGGCGAGGAAAAAGGAGTACATTTGTCAGCAAGAATAGTCCGAGGGGAGAAGAAGATACGGCCCTGGTACGTACATACCTTATTCATAGTGTCGGGCCCGTTGGCTAAGACTAAAAAGTCCCATTATGCCAACCGTTTGAAAATGCCTCATTTATTTACACAATCAATAATGTTGTTCACTTGCAAAGAGATGTCTCTCGCACGAGCATGGGGAACCACGTGATCGACGCGACAGTTTTGCCAGCCTTGTAAATGCTAGGTCGCGGGTTCAATTCCCGCCCGGGGCGGATTTTATCCTGAACAGACAAGGTTTAATCTCGGAACGGCTGGGTTTCTCCTATCCTGTCTTCCTTCTCTCTCCGCTTTAGAGATGATAAGACCTTAGCAGTTAGAGTTTTCTCTGTCAAACCTCTTGAAAAAAATCGTAGTAATAAAACAACTCCTACATTCGAGTGTTCTGTGTTGACTGAATTCTCTGTTTTCTGTACATTCTGGATACTACGTGCGTTCAAGTTCCTTTTTTTTTTATTAAAAAGATGATTGTTTCACCGCCGTTTTTATTCCGTAGCAATGAAACAACTGCTACATTAGACGCATGTGGTCTGTGTCGTAGCATGCCCATCGCGATGGCGCATCGTAATGAGAGAAAAGAGCCACATTACAAAATTCGTGAAAGGAGAGGAGGGGAAGTTAATGTACATTAACATTTGAGAAAGAAAAATTCGAATTAAGCTAATGTGCATTAACATTATGAAAGGAAAATACGCTACTTGACAGTAAGGTTCGTTTTCGGAACATCTGGCTTTCTATTACCCACCTGAGGTTCCAGTCCAGCCAACGTTGCATATGCTAACGCTTGAGGCATCACCGTTAGGCCCACCGTGATTCCAGCGATGGCGTCAGCGATGAACTTCTCACCGCTGTAGTTCTCAATCGTGGCGATAATCGGAATGCGTTTTCGGATGCGTTTGCGCCATTTCTTCTCCTTCATTTTCTGCGGAAAAAGAACAAAATAGATAATTAGACATAAACCTATAGACTAGGGCCTTGTAGGTACAATTTGTATCGTAAAGCCCACAGTTACAAATTCAATTACAATATCACGAACCGCCTTCTTTTTTAGGGGTTTACCATTATAACAGCTAAGGTTTTATGTGCACAGCCATTGCTACTGCTAAAAGATTTTCAGGGGGTTTTACCCTCCGTTCGACGACAAGCTACCCGCCATAATAACCTCACATGGCATATGTGGGGCTGGAAAAAGCCAGCCGCACGCGATATGGTCACCGATCCGGCGGATACCAACTACGAGCAATGTTCCTTAACTTCAGTGGTCCATTAGAAACTTCATGAAGTTCCCATGATGAGCAGAAGAGTATACCACACAGATTGTAGTTGTAATTAGTTTTCTGATAGAGAGAACTGTAACTACCAAGGTCTTTTTTTAAAAGAGGTTTGAAAGAGGGAACTACTGTAACTGCTATGGTCTTATCGTCCCGAAATCGAAGAGCGAAGGAAGTTAGGATAGGAGAAAGCCAGCCGTTCCGAGAACGAACATTATCCCATCAGGATAAAATCCGCCCCGGGCGGGAATCGAACCCGCGGCCTAGCGCTTACAAGGCAGACGCACTACCAACTAAGCTAACTAGGCTGGCTTACCAAGGTCTTTTTTTTTATTTGTATTTATTAAAGTGTTCTAACATTGAATTAGAATGTTATATACACCTTACCAAGGTCTTATCGTTCCTATAAATCGAAGAGAGGACAGGATAGGAGAAAGCCAGCTGTTCCGAGCCCGAATCTTATCTCTAGTATAAAGTCCGCCCTGTCCGCCTCGGGCGGGATGGCGGGAAGCGAACCCACGACCTATCACACACAAGGCAGACGCGCTACCATCGAACTCCCCTAGGCTGGCAATTAGCAAATGAAATTTTCAATCAACCACTTTGAACCTCTTGAAACTTATCAATTAAAAGTGCACTTAAAAACTCTCGAGTGAAAGTGCTTGACAAATAAATGCATTACGCACGAAGTGCTTTTGCTACAAAGTAGTCATAGCCACTTCAAAGTTGAGTGAAGATATCGGCAAAAGATTTTTATCTCAATAATAGGCAATTATTTACTCTTCTAATCTAGTTAATTAACTTCGAGGGTTCGATTTCCAAGCGAATTTTATCCTGAACGGATAAGGTTCGTTCTCGGAACGGCTAGCTTTTTATAGTATCCGGTCTTCCTTCTCTCTTCGATTTCGGAACGATAGGGGTTCTGTTGTTACATTTCTCTCTATCTTTCCATCCATCAAACTTATTTTACGAAAGAATGGTTTTCTTTCCATCTATCGAACTTGATTTACAAAAGAATGACTTTCTTTCAAGAAAATATAGTAGGTACGTAAGACCCAACAGAAGAAATATCAACTCACTTTGAGAACTTCGAACAGTCAAACCAAAGGTACAAAATTAAAAATTATATAAACTACATACAAAATCACAAAATTACGACACAGTCCATAAAAAAACGGGCTAAAAAATGTAAAACATAATAAAATAGAACGACTTGATTAGATACCCGAACAATGTTTTGATTACAATAATATCCCAAGAATAGAACTCGAAATTCAATGGAAAAAATTCTGAAAAATTGTAAGAGGGTACCTGATTTTTACTTTCCTTATCCTATAGGAAGGAAAGTAATGTAATCGGGTCAAATTTTCGATGGTCAGTTTTTAGTGCCAAAACACGTTTTGAGGTCCCTAGAGCCTAAATCCAAAGTTTCAGCCACTGGTCCATGTGTGTGTCTGTCTGTCTGTAAACAAAATATCTCAAGAACGGTAAGAGCTAGAGAGTTGAAATTTGGTATGTAGATGTCAAATGTGACAAGGATGCGACACGAAACTTTTGGTTAGAATCGGTGCAACAGTTGGCGGCATTTTACCGCTTTTTGGTGTAATTTAACAATATCTCGGGAACGGAATGAGCTAGAGACTTGAAATTTGGTATGTAGTTCACAAATGTGACAAGGATGCAACACAAAACGCTTGGTTGGCGGTATTTTTACCGCTTTTGGACAGATTTCGATCGTTTTTTGGCGGTTTTCAGCTATAGCGACAAAACGGTTAGAGATATTGTAAAAGTTAGGGTAAAAGAAATATGTACATAATGTAGGAAAAAATCGTGCTAAGTTAGGGGAAAAAAACTGTAATGATAAGAAACAAGGACACTTTCCCTCAACCGAGGATTTTCACAGACAAAAAATTTCACCAATGACAAACCTCAAACCATCTACCACGGATGCGATAAAGAATCTCTGTCACAGTTATGTAGGTACCTACCTCGAAGTTAAGAATATAATACATAAGTGCCTAGGTATGAGTATTGGGATTATGTTTGTACTCATGTACCTATGTTAGTACCACTATGTACGGACTAGCTAGGTTCCAAATACACAATTATGATCTTTGAGTTTCCCCTAAATTAGCGTACCGGAACTAAAAACACACTAATGTAATTTTAATGTTTTATCATTAGTTTCCCAACCCTGGCTTAGGCAAAAACCACAAATTGGTTTGAAAATATGAATTTCGGAATTCGGAGGTCAAATTTGGCGATCCACGAAAGAGAAAATCTGTGGTTTCAAACTCAAAATCACAAGGATTTGAGTCCCGGTAGTGTCAAATAAAATAGGTACAAGGGACGGCGAGAGCTCTTATAGGTATTCCCTTATACATAATTGAGTTTGAGCTATAGGTACCTATCACTAGTTTTGTGGCTACATTCTATCTTGTAGAACTTCTCATTATTTTACTTCGTCAGAAAATGTCAACTTTCATACTGACCTGTTAATAAATCCGCTGTAATATAAACTCTGTACAAAATATAAACAACATAGGTAATGCTAAGTGAGATGAACATCCTCTATCCGCTATCCTGGTGAAAGAAAACCTCAGGAAGCCTTATTTTTCGAGCCTACAGCAAAAAACCAAAGATCTTCCTCCTTCAATACCCTTTTCTATTCTATTCTATTCTATTCTATTCTATTATGGGACTGCTTGCTCCTCTCCCGAGAGAATATGGAATTAACACTGCGACCTCTGTAGATCTATTGTGACCAGTATTTTTCCCCTGCCTGAGCTGCTATCCCCCGGCCTTGGTGGAACCTAGAAGTACCCTCACTGGTATATTTCAACCTCTTCAGTTTCTCTAAAATTCACCTGCAGCACCTCTAAAGAGTCCGCACACTCAGGTTTATTTCAGAGAAAAGCTGTGAGTCCATATACTATCCCATTAAGAGGATACCAATAGGTGCCATCCAGGCCAGAGAGCTAGCTCAGGTCCCCCAAACTGAAGGGGTTTGATAGGTCTGCTATCCTAGGGCCTTGATGGAACCTAGAAGTACCCTCACTGGTATATTTCAACCTC
>NW_007378448.1:123173-147754 GCF_000475195.1 Diaphorina citri
TATGAGTTTTACGGTTCCCAGAGAGGGGGTAAGTTTTTTTTTTTTTTTTTTTTTTTTTAAGTGGGATCATGAAAACGTAAAATGTGAGTACAATACAAAATAAATAGTGTTCAAATCAAAATAAATTTATTCTCTCCCGTCTATTTAGTGGTAATTAGACTTTATAATTCGACCCTAAAATGGTAAAACAATTTTCTTTTCCTTACCTTCAGGGCGCAGTCGTAATCACCGCAAAAAAAGTAATAATAATAAAATAAGAAGAAAAAAATCTACTTTTCCGGGTTTCGAACACGTGACCGTCTGTATGATCTCACGAGACCACAACAGACGACACTAACTCAAACCTAACCAGTAATCGTCAAACAACAAACCTAAAGAAAAGCATGCCAAGAACTAAAATAGACGCCAGTCGGTATGCCCAACTCTCATATTGGTGATTGAAAGTGGGTTAAAAATTCCTTTCAATAAGCCAAAACGCCCAAAACCGATGTAAAAAAAAAGCTGAATAGGTAAAAAAAAGTGGATATCTTACTAAAGTAAATAATGATGATGATAATAATATTGGTGACAAAAAAATATATAAAATAATAAAACTGTAGGTACCTATGTAAAAAACAAACCAGGAATGTTGACACTATTCACTCTATGCAGCCAGAAAACCGGTTAAACACCCACGCAAAAGTTGTTCTTTTTTTTCTAACTTGGTATTTATAAAAATAACATTTTATGCAAGAGACATGAGATATACAGGGTGTCCCGGAGTTTTTGAGACACTCGATTTTTTCACGAAATGCCAGCCTAGTTAGCTTGGAAGGTAGCACGTCTAATGCCTACTTTGTGAGCGCTTGGTCACAGGTTCAATTTCCGCCGCGGTTTTATCTGTTTATCCTAAGCAGATAGGGTTTGTTTTTGGAATGCCTGGCTTTGCCCTATTCTGTCCCCCTTCGCTTTCACTTCAAGGGGTTCCATTGTTAGTTTCTAGTTACCTACTTAGATATATCTATCATTTTTTTTTTCAACTCCCAGATTAAGGCCTTGGTGTCTAGTTAATCTAAAAATGACAAATATGTAGACACTGGGCACACTGTATACTTTCTAGCCTAACTGACTCCACCTAGATAGAAAGTTCTTTTTTTCAACTTGATTGTGTAGGCATCAAGGTTTCTTTCAGGTTGGCAACCAAGTTGTCTTGATCAAAATGTTCCTTTCTTTATTATCATATACAGGGTGTTGACATAGCTTTCTGAGACACCCTGTAGAAGTCAGTCTAGTGGACTTTTTCCTATTTTATAGGGAGCTATTTAATGTAGATATTTTTGACATGCCTTAACACTTTGAGCACCAAGACTAAAAAGTCAGCCATCCCAGGGTACAAAATACAAAGGATTGTACAAGATGGCATCCAAAAAGTTTATTTAAGATAGGCCATATAAGTCACAGAAGATCTAACCAGGTTTCAGTGACATACTAGGGCATTTATTATAGCCGATGGCCCTACTTATACCAACACCAATAGACCACAATCTTTGATCATTATATTAAGAGACAACGGTGTCACTTAATATATGAGACGTAGGCCCTCAGGGAAGAGGTCTATTTCTCAATATGAATGATATTAATACCTAGCACATATGTAAATAGTGAAGAGTTTTGGCACTTTTTTTTTACTGCCACCTCACAGGCTGTAGGTATCAACACATCAACCACTTAACAAATGGAACTTAACAGGCCTTCTAGAGGCTGAAAAAATATTGGTGAAACTGGCCATATATTTTTTATAGATAAAATACAAAATACTCAATTTAACATCTTTCAGAGACCAACATGCTTATGATGCTCAAACGATTCTTCTTCTGAACCAAGTAGGAAGTAGGTACTGTACTGATGCAAGCAAGGATTCCCAGATATGTAATGTAGGTACTTAGGATTTCTCCAACCTTTTTAATAAAGGAGATAGACTCAGCCACCTATGGACCCAGACTTTCCACCAAAAATGCAAGGAAATTGAAGTTATTTTTATTTGATTTATTTAATTTTTATTTTTGATTTTATTTCATTTCTGCTCAAAGCATAGGTATTGAATATTCACCGATGGCTCACTGAAGTTTAGCAATGTTGAGCATGATTGATATCCACCTGGGCAGCTGGTAGCTATTGGCTTTTCCCACTTAGGCTTTGTTTGTTCAATAGGTAATATGCTGACTAACCTACCAGCCTAGTCAGCTTGGTCTTGACAAAAAATGTTCGTTTTCAGAACGGCTGACTTTCTCCTATCCTGTCTTCCTTCTCTCTTTGGTTTCGGGACGATAAGACCTTAGCAGTTACTTACAGTTCCCTCTATCAAACCTCTTTAAAAAATAGAAAGTAATAATCTACTGACTTACCAATGTTGGCTTGTTGCTATCAGACATGGCAGTGGCTGTTGAGATCTTTTGAAAGTTGAAAGACTTTGGAGCTTGGTAGTCTGGGCAGCTGGTAGCTATTGGTGTAATGTTCAACAGCCCCTTCAAGCTTTGGTTAAAGTTGTTACAACAGGCCCTAGCCTAAAAATGTGAAAAAATAATTTGTAAAAATAAATAAACAATGATCTTTGATCTTTCATTCTTTTTTTCTGATTTCAACATGTGAGCTTTTTATTTTATGTCTCTCACTTCTTTTAATATTAATCTCCTAGAAATAGGCTATTACAATTGGCTTTTCCCACTTAGGCTTTGTTTGTTCAATAGGTAACATACTGACTAACCTACCAGCCTAGTCAGGTTGGTCTTGACAAAAAATGTTTGTTTTCAGAACGGCTGACTTTCTCCTATCCTGTCTTCCTTCTCTCTTCAGTTTCGGGACGATAAGACCTTAGCAGTTACAGTTCCCTCTATCAAACCTCTTCAAAAAATAGAAAGTAATAATTAATAATCTTCTGACTTACCAATGTTGGCTTGTTGCTATCAGACATGGCAGTGGCTGTTGAGATCTTTTGAAAGTTGAAAGACTTTGGAGCTTGGTAGCTGGAATGATTGTTTAGGACAAATCAACTACATGGTTGATAACAACATTCTTTATGGAGTATGGACTAAAGACTTGAAATGATAAAAAAAGTAAAGAGAAACCGAAAGTTCAACTTTTTTTGCCAGTTTGCATTTTGTTAAGTTTGTTTACAAATTTGAATTTTCAAAATTTGCCGCCAGAATTGATGATCGACGCCATCTTTGAAATCGGAAAAAGAAATGCCCGCGAAATATTCAAATTTTAAAAAATGGTGAAAATCCGAAAGATTGGCATGTTTGACGTGAAAGTTTTGCAGGATATTCAGGATAAAAAAGAACCAGTTTGTAAAGTTTTAAAATGAACTTTACCTGTTCTTAGGTGGTATGTATCCCTGTTTATTTGATTTCTTTTTCTGGGAGAGCTTTCACTGTTTTTTGTGGGTCCTTTTCACGATGGATGAAGGATATTATTAGGATCCCGATATTGTAGAATGTTACCCATAAAGGTGTTCCTTCAGTGGAAATTTATTTGAAGTTCTAAGGTCCGGGCCTGTTAGTCTGCCAACTCTACCATAGGCATTCATAGTTAGTCCAGTGTTTCTTGCCATGCAGAAGATCCCAGGTTTGATTCCCAGAGTTGACCCAGCATTTAAGTGGAAAGTATTATTGTTGTTGTTGTTGTAGCGGCTTTAGCTTTTGCCGAATGGTGATAGCAGCTTATCACACATTGGTCTGAAGTAATAATGTTTGATCTGATTTTATTTCAGATCTCATGGAGCCACAATCAGCCACAAGAAATCACTTGAGTCTGCCTTCATGCAATACTACTATCTAAGTCAGATGTGAGAATTTTTAACGCCATCACCTTCTTACTTCTTTTACTACAATGTTGAAAGTGTTTAAATGTGTACTCAACACTTCAAGAGCTAGTATTTATCCAACTATCTTGTTTCTTGATAGCTCAAAATGTCTAGGAATACCCTGTGTACCAAGATTGCCTAGTAAATGGCATTTCCACTGTAGAACTTACTGTAGTAAAAAAGACAAACAATTGACAACCTTTGTACCTAGAAATTTCCATGATATTGATCAGAAGAATAAAGATAGTTTCCTTGAGATGATTGATGTTTTTATCGAGATTACCAGAAAAAGAAGTGGACATGTCGAGTTCATAGATTCAGCACTGAAATATATGAAGGAGTAATTTCCACTGTAGAACCTACTGTAGTAAAAAAGACAAACAATTGACAACTTATGTACCTAGAAATTTCCATGATATCGATCAGAAGAATAAAGATAGTTTCCTCGAGATGATTGATGTTTTTATCGAGATTACCAGAAAAAGAAGTGGACATGTCGAGTTCATAGATTCAGCACTGAAATATATGAAGGAGTTTGGTGTGCACAAAGATTTAGAAGTGTATAAGGCTCTCATTAATGTTCTGCCAAAAGGAAAGCTAGTCCCGGAGAATTTCCTGCAATCAGAATTCATGCATTATCCGAAGCAACAGAACTGTATTATAAATTTGCTTGAACAAATGGAAGACAATGGTAAGATGCGAGGATCTCTGTGCTATAATACTGGACCATCATGGTTGTCACCATGCAAGTACGTAGGTAGCCGAGTACCTAAGTTGATAAGATGGTACCTCTATTGCTGGCAGGAATAAATTCTAAAAGAGGCTGGTAAACGAGCTAGAAGACAGTCCATTTTTTCAATGAATTCATGGGTTCTATCTCAAGGGCCCTTGCGCTCCGCTGTAGTGTGTCTTCGGACAGAATTTTTCCGACAGTGACTTTGATCGTAGTGACTTCTAAAGGTAGAAGCACACTACTATCACGTGAGCTCATGTGACGTGAGGGCAGTGTATATATCGTCAGCAAAATCACCTCCTATTAAAGAGCAAGTCAACAAAGTTTGACCGCGCTACTATCATACGCTACAGATAGGTATGCTATTATGGGAGAACTTTAAACCCCATGTTTCTGACTCCCCCTGAGCTCTACCGCTCGTTTATCAGTCGGTTATTAAGAGGAATTTTCTATTCTAAAGGTAGAAACACACTACTATCACGTCACGTGAGCTCATGTGACGTGAGGGCAGTGTATCTATCGTCAAGAAAATCACCTCCTATTAAGGAACAAGTCAACAAAGTTTGACCGCGCTACTAGAGATATCATACGCTACAGATAGGTATGTTATTATGGGAGAACTTTAAACCCCATGTTTCTGACTCCCCCTGAGCTCTACCGCTCGTTTATCAGTCGGTTATGAAGAGGAATTTTCTCGACCAATTTTAGCGACAAAAGTGTCACACCCTTCTACTCTTTGGTCGCATACCGGTAAGTAGTAAACAAAGTGTTGACATTCACAAAGTATGCTATTATTAGGAAGATATTGACATTCATCACTTATGACTTCTGACATTCATGCGTAGTTAATAGTAACATCCATGTGACATTCATTGACCAGAACAACAACAAAATTATGTTTCATTTTTGTTTGTTAGATCACAAAGTATGCTATTAGGAAGATATTGCCATTCATCACTTATGACTTATGACATTCATGCGTAGTTAATAGTAACATCCATGTGACATTCATTGACCAGAACAACAACAAAATTATGTTTCATTTTTGTTTGTTAGATGTTTAAAGCGTCACTTTTCAACCACTATAAAAAAGGACCATCACCCCGGTGTATAGCAGATACAAAAAGACATATTTTCTTTATTCTGCTATCGCCATTCGGCGAAAGCTAAAGCCGCTACAACAACAAGTTCCCTTGAAAAAATAGGCTTTTCCTTAAGCCATTTTTTAATCTAGTTAGCTTGGAAATTAGCACGTTTGTCTTGTAATTGCTAGGTCGGATTGGACTCTTGCCCGAGGCAAACTTTATCCTAAAAAGATAAGGTTCGTTCTCGGAACGGCTGGCTTTTTCCTATCCTGTCCTCCTTCTTTCTTCAATTTCAGGACGATAACACCTCAGCAGATACATTTTCCTCTATAAAAACTCCTAAAAGAGGAACAAGAAGGGAAAAAAAAAGATGTTTCTCTTGCAGGGTTTCAGCAGTCCTAGCGTTTGGTTCTCCTTTTCAAGTTAAAAAAAAAAGATGTTTATTTTTAAACACTTTTTTTATATTGTCTTTCTTCCAGACCAAGGACATCCCTGAAGCCATAGATCACACTTGGATCGTGAGTGGATCGAGCGAAGCGCAGAAGGAACTGATAGCAGCGCACCCTACCGACAAACCAATCTATGTTGAGGGCGGGTTCCGAATTTGGCTCCGGGATCAGTCCATTGTGTATTACATCCTGAGGGCGGATCCGGGTCCTGCCCAGGAATATGAACAGGATGATCCTGATGGTAAATAAAATAAAATCAATTACAAATTAAATAAATAAATTCAATAAAATTAATTAATTCGTCATCCGTGGCGCAAACATTGCCTTTACGCGTGGGTATACGATCTGTATGTAATTTTATGTTCGGTTCGATATGTTGTGTGTTCAGCAAATTTAAACTTAAAAAATTAAAAATAAATTAAATTAAAAAAGTAAAAATATAGCAACCTGGCCGAGTGGATATCACTAAAGGCTTGCGCGCCGGAGGTCCCGGGTTCGATTCCCGGCGGGGTCAAAAAAATTTACATCGTGCCAATGATTAATTCTGGGACTGGTTGTTGCGGGGCCCAATCAGCCGCGTGAGGAGAATGAGTAGCTATGTAATGAAAATGTGCAGTCCTCTGCCGGCAGTATAAACAAGGTTTATTCTATTCTATTTTCAGACCTACGTAATCTTATCGATCCATTCTCAATACCTGACCTGTTCGTTATAACCATAATAAATTAAAATAAAATAAATAATAATGATGATAATAATATTGGTGACAAAAAAATATATAAAATAATAAAACTGTAGGTACCTACATATGTAAAAAACAAACCAGGAATGTTGACACTATTCACTCTATGCAGCCAGAAAACCGGTTAAACACCCACGCAAAAGTTGTTCTTTTTTTTCTAACTTGTTATTTATAAAAATAACATTTTATGCAAGAGACATGCGATATACAGGGTGTCCCGGAGTTTCTGAGACAATTGATTTTTTCACGAAATGCCAGCTTAGTTAACTTTGAAGGTAGCACGTCTAATGCCTACTTTGTGAGCGCTTGGTCACAAGTTCGATTTCCGCCGCGGTTTTATCTGTTTATCCTAAGCAGATAGGGTTTGTTTTTGGAATGCCTGGCTTTGCCCTATTCTGTCCTCCTTCGCTTTCACTTCAAGGGGTTCCATTGTTAGTTTCTAGTTACCTACTTAGATATATCTATCATTTTTTTTTTCAACTCCCAGATTAAGGCCTTGGTGTCTAGTTAATCTAAAAATGACAAATATGTAGACACTGGGCACACTGTATACTTTCTAGCCTAACTGACTCCACCTAGATAGAAAGTTCTTTTTTTCAACCCCTTCGCTTTCACTTCAAGGGGTTCCATTGTTAGTTTTTAGTTACTTAGATATGTCTATCATTGTTTTTTTAACTCCCAGATTAAGGCCTTGGTATCTAGTTAATTTAAAAATGACAAATATGTAGACACTGGGCACACTGTATACTTTCTAGCCTAACTGACTCCACCTAGATAGAAAGTTCTTTTTTTCAACTTGATTGTGTAGGCATCAAGGTTTCTTTCAGGTTGGCAACCAAGTTGTCTTGATCAAAATGTTCCTTTCTTTATTATCATATACAGGGTGTTGACATAGCTTTGTGAGACACCCTGTAGAAGTCAGTCTAGTGGACTTTTTCCTCACTATTTTATAGGGAGCTATTTAAAGAAAAGAAGATATTTTTGACATGCCTGACACTTTGAGCACCAAGACTAAAAAGTCAGCCATCCCAGGGTACAAAATACAAAGGATTGTACAAGATGGCATCCAAAAAGTTTATTTATTTTATAGGGAGCTATTTAATGTAGATATTTTTGACATGCCTTAACACTTTGAGCACCAAGACTAAAAAGTCAGCCATCCCAGGGTACAAAATACAAAGGATTGTACAAGATGGCATCCAAAAAGTTTATTTAAGATAGGCCATATAAGTCACAGAAGATCTAACCAGGTTTCAGTGACATACTAGGGCATTTATTATAGCCGATGGCCCTACTTATACCAACACCAATAGACCACAATCATTGATCATTATATTGAGAGACAACAGTGTCACTTAATATATGAGACGTAGGCCCTCAGGGAAGAGGTCTAGTTCTCAATATGAATGATATTAATAGCTAGCACATATGTAAATAGTGAAGAGTTTTGGCACTTTTTTTTTACTGCCACCTCACAGGCTGTAGGTATCAACACATCAACCACTTAACAAAATGGAACTTAACAGGCCTTCGAGAGACTGAAAAAACATTGGTGAAACTGACCATATATTTTTTATAGTTAAAATACAAAATACTCAATTGAACATCTTTCAGAGGCCAACATGCTTATGATGCTCAGAACCAAGTAGGTACTGTACTGATGCAAGCAAGGATTCCCAGATATGTACTTAATGTAGGTACTTATTAGGATGGCTCCAACCTTTTTAATAAAAGAGATAGACTCAGCCACCTATGGACCCAGACTTTCCACCAAAAATGCAAGGAAATTGAAGTTATTTTTATTTGATTTATTTAATTTTTTCATCCCAAAATTGAAGACGAATGAGGGACGAGATGAGAGAAATCCAGCTGTTCCAAGAACAAACCTTATCTAGTATAAAGTTCTCCCTGGGTCGGAATCAAACCCATGAACTAGCGCTTATGAGGCAGGCGCACTACCTTCCAAGCTAATTAGGCTCGCTGGTCAATTGTTTGAGTTTTGAATGACAATAGGACATTCCCTTGAAAAAATAGGCGTTTCCTTAAGCCATTTTTTAATCTAGTTAGCTTGGAAATTAGCACGTTTGTCTTGTGATTGCTAGGTCGGATTGGACTCCTGCCCGAGGCGAACTTTATTCTAAACAGATAAGGTTCGTTCTCGGAACGGCTGGCTTTTTCCTATCCTGTCCTCCTTCTTTCTTCAATTTCGGGACGATAACACCTCAGCAGATACATTTTCCTCTATAAGAACTCCTAAAAGAGGAACAAGAAGGAAAAAAAAAGATGTTTCTCTTGGAGGGTTTCAGCAGTCCTTGTGTTTGGTTTGGTTCTCCTTTTCAAGTTTAAAAAAAAAAGAGGTTTATTCACTTTTTTTTTATATTTTATATTTTCTTCCAGACCAAGGACATCCCTGAAGCCATAGATCACACTTGGATCGTGAGTGGATCGAGCGAAGCGCAGAAGGAACTGATAGCAGCGCACCCTACCGACAAACCAATCTATGTTGAGGGCGGGTTCCGAATTTGGCTCCGGGATCAGTCCATTGTGTATTACATCCTGAGGGCGGATCCGGGTCCTGCCCAGGAATATGAACAGGATGATCCTGATGGTAAATAAAATAAAATCAATTACAAATTAAATAAATAAATTCAATAAAATTAATTAATTCGTCATCCGTGGCGCAAACATTGCCTTTACGCGTGGGTATACGATCTGTATGTAATTTTATGTTCGATTCGATATGTTGTGTTTTCAGCAAATTTAAACTTGAAAAATTAAAAATAAATTAAATTAAAAAATATAGCAACCTCCGTGGCCGAGTGGATATCACTAAAGGCTTGCGCGCCGGAGGTCCCGGGTTCGATTCCCGGCGGGGTCAAAAAAATTTACATCATGCAAATGATTAATTCTGGGACTGGTTGTTGCGGGGCCCAATCAGCCGCGTGAGGAAAATGAGTAGCTATGTAATGTAAATGTGCATAGCGACCGGTGCCAGCATGGTAGGTAAACATTGGGTGCTGGATTATTGAGATACATATTTGGAAAATCCTACAATGCTGCAGTAAGCACATAAGTTGTGACATAATAACACAAAGAAACGGCATGTATTTATCGTCCCATCATGTGTATGAGACCTTAATTAGACTACTGGGGTAAATTGACTTTTCGGTCCTACTGGGGCAGAAAAAACGTGTTATATTCTATGGTATATGCTTTTCAGTCCTATGCCGGCAGTATAAACAAGGTTTATTCTATTCTATTTTCAGACCTACGTAATCTTATCGATCCATTCTCAATACCTGACCTGTTCGTTCTGAAAAAGAAACATCCCACAGTACACGAACAGGCAGACGGTGTTATACTGGGAGTAGCAGCCACGGGCACGTCAAGTCAAGACTCACTACTGTCCTGGGTTCGAGCCCTGGAGAAAGACGGAAATCCCCACCTGGGACAGGTAACATTTCGATTTACTATACCTTTATAAAAGAGAGAAAGAGAGAGAGAGAGAGAGAAAGAAAGAGAGAGAGAGAGAGAGAGAAAGAAAGAGAGAGAGAGAGAAAGAAAGAGAGAGAGAGAGAGAGAGAGAGAGAGAGAGAGAGATTTGATGGAGGGAACTGTAACTCCTAAGGTCTCATTTTTTTAGCTAAGGTCTTATCGTCCCAAAATCGAAGAAGTCAGTCGTTCCGAGGATAGGAGGAAGCCAGCCGTTCCGAGAACGAACATTATCCGTTCAGGATGCAATCCGCCCTAGGCCGGATTCGAACCTGGAGCCTAGCATTTACAAGGCAGACGCTCTACCAAACAAGGCAACCAGGCTGACTAACCCTTCTTTTTATTTTATTATTATTTATTTATTTTCTCCTAATATTTTTCTCATTGGTTTTATATTTCAGGTCCCTATTATGTTCACAATGAGATCGCCCCTGGGCAAAACCGAAGGCAACGAAGAAATTGAAGAACCACCCAGTAAACATCGAGTAACTCAGAGTGAGACATCCAGTATACATCGAGTAACGCAAAATAGTGAAACAGATGACCCGAAGAAAATCAGGTAATAATAAAAAGAAAAATTTTGTTAGTTCTTTTTTCTCACAGATAGCAGTGAAACGCTCAACTCCTGATTTGCCAGCCTAGTTAGCTTGGAAGGTGACACGCTCTCTCGTAAGCGCTATTCCCGCCCAGGACGGAATTGATTCTCAACAGATAAGGTTCGTTCTCGGAACGGCTGGCTTTCTCCCATCTCGTATCCAGTCCTTCTTCTCTTTGATTTCGGGAGGATAAAACCTCTTTTGTTAGGGTTCCCTCTACCAAAGCCCTGGGGGAAAAAATCGCTTTTTAAGTGGGCTACCTAACTTCTTTCTCTCTTCGATTTCGGAACGATGTTATAGTTCCATGTATTACAACCTAAAAAAAACATTCTTGGGAGTCAATGTGTTAATCGTGTGATCTACAACGAAGCAAGCGTGTCACAAGCCGACAAGACGGTGACATCTCGAAGCTGGAAACTTTGAAGTTTTGAGTATCTCGCCTTAAATTTTGGCCAGGGAGAATAAATTCCCTTAAAGGACAAATCAACTACATGGTTGATAACAACATTCTTTATGGAGTATGGTGTATGGACTAAAGACTTGAAATGATAAAAAAAAGTAAAGAGAAACCGAAAGTTCAACTTTTTTTTGCCAGTTTCCAGTTTGTTTGCATTTTGTTAAGTTTGTTTACAAATTTGAATTTTCAAAATTTGCCGCCAGAATCGATGATCGACGCCATCTTTGAAATCGAAAAAAGGAATGCCCGCGAAATATTCAAATTTTGAAAAATTGTGAAAATCCGAAAGATTGGCATGTTTGACGTGAAAGTTTTGCAGGATATTCAGGATAAAGAAGAACCAGTTTGTAAAGTTTTAAAATGAACTTTACCTGTACTTAGGTGGTATGTATCCCTGTTTATTTGATTTCTTTTTCTGGGAGAGCTTTCACTGTTTTTTGTTGGTCCTTTTCACGATGGATGAAGGATATTATTAGGATCCCGATATTGTAGAATGTTACCCATCAAGGTGTTCCTTCAGTGGAAATTTATTTGAAGTTCTAAGGTCCGGGCCTGTTAGTCTGCCAATTCTACCATAGGTATACATAGTTAGTCCAGTGTTTCTTGCCATGCAGAAGATCCCAGGTTTGATTCCCAGAGTTGACACAGCATTTAAGTGGAAAGTATTGTGTTTATTATCAGCTTATCACACATTGGTCTGAAGTAATAATGTTTGATCTGATTTTATTTCAGATCTCATAAAGCCACAATCAGCCAAAAGAAATCACTTGAGTCTGCCTTCATGCAACACTACTATCTAAGTCAGATGTGAGAATTTTTAACATCATCACTGTCTTACTTCTTTTACTACAATGTTGAAAGTGTTTAAATGTGTACTCAACACTTCAAGAGCTAGTATTTATCCAACTATCTTGTTTCTTCGTGAGAATTTTTAACGCCATCACCTTCTTACTTCTTTTACTACAATGTTGAAAGTGTTTAAATGTTTACTCAACACTTCAAGAGCTAGTATTTATCCAACTATCTTGTTTCTTGATAGCTCAAAATGTCTAGGAATACCCTCTGTACCAAGATTATTCCCTTAATAACGAGACTAGCTGGCCATAGCAGTCATTGCATCAGTTCATTCCATTCGGTTCTCTCCACCAGTTCAGAAGCTCTCCGAAAAATTTTAAAATAATTTTAAAAACTAAATAATTTTTCCAATTTGAGATTTTTTCCGAAAGTTAAAAATTTTCCGAAAATTTTTAAACTTCGTCTGAACAACTCGAAAGTTTTCAACGCTCAGAAGAAACCCTGAACCAGTTCCCAATCTTCAATCCGAAAGCGATTCCCGATTTTCAAGCTAAAATGGCCTGCGCTATGCCCATGTTTCAAGAACAGAACATGATCCAGATGAAAGTCATTGAGACCGTCCGTCAGCTCAGCGGCCCCGCCAACAATTTCGTCAGCGAGACCCTCGTCCTGAACGCGCTGAGCAGCTTCAACCCCGCCGGTCTGGCCAAGGACGGATTCCGCATGATCCTAGCTGGGCTGGTGAAGGCCAACCGCATGGAATGTTTCGTTCCCGTGACGCGACTGGGAAGTTGTGGCCCGTGCGGGGGCTGCGGCTGCGGGGCGGACTGTGGAGGCTGCTGTGGTGGATGTTGTGCGGGGGGTTGTGCCGGGGGCTGCTGTGGCTGTGGCGGGTGTGGAAGATACTACAGAGTCAAGATCGGCTAAGTGTACGATTGAGATGCAGACATGAGGAGCGCGAAAAATTCTGTGTATTTTCTTCAGACAAATAAATTGATTGTTCAGATGTTTTAAAATAATTTTACCTCTTTGTGTTGTCCTTCAATTCTAGGTTACCTTCTAGGTCTTGGGCTCTTAGGTGTCTTTCTAGGTTAATTTATAGGTACCTACTCCTCATTGAATTTTAAATGGCATTACAGTTTCTTAGGCAAGAGAAGACCTTGGGTTCACTCAACATCTCAGCTAAATTTATTTTCTTTCAATCCATTTAGTTGAGCCAAAATAAATTTGATGGCCAAAATTACTAGAATACGAAGAGTGACATTTCCACTACTTAGCTCGTTCACACTACGCCGGAAACGTTTTTTTTGCCGGAATCAGAAAAAAAAAAATCTAGGTCTTAAGCTCTTAGGTGTAGGTTAATGTATAGGTACCTACTCCTCATTGAGTTTTAAATGGCATTGCAGTTTCTTAGGCAAGAGAAGACCTTGGGTTCGATTCCCTTGGAGAAAATTTTGCGGACATTATTCTACCCTCAACATGATTGAATATACCTAATCTACATATATAAAAGAGAAACATGGACGGGTCATTTGTAATAAATTGGAACATTTCAAGAACCGATTATTATTATTTATTTTTTTTTTCAAGTAGGTTTTCATTGTCTCCGTTTTCAAGGTTTTAATGGTAAGATTCTCACTTAGTGAAATCTTCCACCCAACCAGAATCCTTGATAATGCGGGAATAAAGATTAATTTTCATTTGTTTCTTGTTCCAGGTGATACTAGTCATAAAAATCTCATTAGCACAAAGCCAAGGGAAACATGAATCAGCTCCATTCGGTGACAAGCTACCCGCCTACTCACATTACCCTCTCCCAGTCTGAGTGTAGCCATGAAAAAAACAGCAGCACGCGATTGCCCAGATGGTTTTTATTCGGTGGCGTTCACCTGGTAAACAGGAGGGCGTGGGTTCGATCCCAGCCGAGGCATGGAGAAAATCTCATTAGCACAAAGCCAAGGGAAACATGAATCAGCTCCATTCGGTGACAAGTTACCCGCCTACTCACATTACCCTCACCCAGTCTGAGTGTAGCCAGCAGTGCCCTAAATCACCATGAAAAAGCCAGCAGTGCCCTAAATCACCAAAGTATGGAAAAGTATCTTACAAGTGTAATAGCCAATGGAAAAGCAGAATTTTGAATTTAGACGAATCATATCGAAATATGGAATTGTAAATACTTTTTTAGGGCACAGCACGCGATTGCCCAGATGGTTTTTATTCGGTGGCGTTCACCTGGTAAACAGGAGGGCGTGGGTTCGATCCCAGCCGAGGCATGGAATTTTATCATTTATTTGAGAATTTGACCACAATAATAATGGAGCTCTAAGGGTTAGGTGGTAGAGAACGCCTAAGGCGTTAACCTTGCCTAGTGGTTGCCTTCCACTCAAAAGTCTAATATTATAATTAAAATTTTCCAGACTTAATTCCAACGTGTTTAAACAAAGAGTTTACTCACAAGATCAGTTTGGCAACTGAACCTTCTTGTCTAAAGCTCGGGTTACCCATCCGGACACCAACCACTCTCAACGTTGCTTAACTTACAGCCTAACTCCTATAAGGTTAACCCAACTTTAAGAGAAACCTGGTGATCTATCATTTGAAACAGGTGAATATCATTTGTAACAGGTGAGTATCTTGCCGCCCCTGATTGATGTCATACCAGAGTCCAGACTCAACCTGGTTATCTATCATTTGAAACAGGTGAGTATCATTTGTAACAGGTGAGTATCTTGCCGCCCCCTGATTGATGTCATACCAGAGTCCAGACTCAACCTGGTTATCTATCATTTGAAACAGGTGAATATCATTTGAAATAGGTGAGTATCATTTGTAACAGGTGAGTATCTATCATTTGAAACGGATGAGTATCTGACATTTATAACAGGTGAGTAGCTATCATTTGTAACAGGTGAGTAGCTAAAGGTTCGTCCACACTACAGTCGATCGACATAGGTCAAGTAGAGAAGATGGAGCTCTAAAGGTTAGGTGGTAGAGAACGCCTAAGGCGTTAACCTTGCCTAGTGGTTGCCTTCCACTCAAAAGTCTAATATTATAATTAAAATTTTCCAGACTTAATTCCAACGTGTTTTAACAAAGATTTTACTCACAAGATCAGTTTGGCAACTGAACTTCCTTGTCTAAAGCTTTAGCTCGGGTTACCCATCCGGACACCAACCACTCTCAACGTTGCTTAACTTACAGCCTAACTCCTATAAGGTTAACCCAACTTTAAGAGCTGTTTTTTGCTTAAATTACAGCATTACGTAAGTATTCTTGTATAACCTTAACACAACTTTAAGGACTGTTTTTTGCTTAAATTACAGCATTACGTACTTAGGTATACATAGGTATTTGTATAACCTTAACACAACTTTAAGGGCTGTTTGCTTAACTTACAGCATTTGGTGAGGTGACTGATGTAGACGTAATCATTTTTGAGTCCTTCGTTCTGAACTAGCAGGAACATCTCTTCTGCCTCTTTGTATTGACCTAGAGCACATTTAGCCTGCGGGGGTGAAAGGGAAACAATTAAATTGGTTTATATCATTGACCTAGACTGACCTAGAGTCACCTAGAGTCTAGAGCATACTTAGCCTGGGGGATAAAGTGGAAACAATTGAATTGGTTTATATGTATCACTGACCCAGGGCACATTTAGCCTGCGGGGAAATGGGAAACAAGTGAATTGATTTATATCTACCTTGGTGGCGGAGTGGTCAAGACGCTCGCCTGGTAGAAAGGAGGGCGCGGGTTCGATCCTAGCCGAGGCATGGAATTTTATCCTCGTGCATTTGAGAATTGGAATTTGTTACCTACTATACCCCTTGACCGGCAAATATTTTCTGCCCAGAACCTTCTCGGAAGTCTTCTTTTCTCTCAGCTGTGACGAAAATGTGTCTATTACCGGCCGTGTTTCTTTTGCAATGTTTAGAGGTATAAAATGAATTAAATAAATCAATAAATTAATAATAAGCAATTGTTGTTGTTTTAATGCAAACGAAAATTTTTTTTCTAACTCATATATCATCGGAGGCGCGCGAACGTCAAGAGTTCGAAGCTCCGCCCGGCCTATATTAACACGAAACAGAGCTTCTGCAAATTTCACCAACCTTCTTTTTAGCAACTAACAGGCTGTTAGCTTAACAGCCCTGTTAAGCCTATACAAATCAAATGGAATTTAACAGGCTGTTAGCTTAACAGCCCTGTTAAGCCAATGGGCTTTAATTTACATACTGTGTTCTTTTGGCAGGCATCATAGAGATGTCAGGTGTGATGTTTTGAATAAATATTCTTCAGTGTATATCAGTGTATAACTTAACATCAGTGTATAAACCTCCATTCGACAAACTACCCGCCCACTTTCGTTGACCTCACCAAGCCTGAGTGGGGCCGGGAAATAATAAAGTTCGCCCGAGGAGGGAATCCAACTCGCATTTACAAGATAAAGAGTTGAAAAAAGAGGTTTGACAGAGGGAACTGTAACTGCTAAGGTCTTTATCGTCCCGAAATCGAAGAGAGAAAGAAGACGGGATAGGAGAAAGCCAGCCGTTCCGGGAACCAACATTATCCGTTCACGATAAAATCCGCCCTAGGTGGGAATCGAACCCGCGGCCTAGCGCTTAAAAGGCAGACACGCTACCAACTTAACATCAACGTATACTCGAAAAACTTTCCGCCTACTTAACCTCACCAAGCCTGGGCCGGGAAAGAATAAATTTCGCCCGGGGCCGGAATGGAACCCGCACCTAATACTTTCTCACCTATCAAGCAGCCTCCGTGGCCGAGTGGGTATCACCACGTAGGAGGCCCCGGGTCGATTCCCGGCGGGGCCGGTTTTTTCGGTTCTGTGCTTGGAGTTCGGGGTGCACTCAGCCTCGTGAGGACAATTGAGTAGCTACTTTAATCGAGTAGAGAACAGTGGCACAGGAAATTGATTGCAAAAGAGGCACTTAGTAATGTTGTGATATCCACAAAAGTTGTGAAAAAGCTCTACTTTACCACAAAGAATTTGAGATTACTGATTATGATTACTAATACTTTCTCACCTATTTTCTTTCCCCGCCATAATCATTTGCATAAGCCCGGCGCATGCGCCTCTCTTGCCCTCCCAGTATTCCGCCAGGGGTTCCAAGCGCTCCAACATATCGAACGCTTTGAACGCGAACCAGAACTTAGCGCGGCGATACGACTCGTTAGCGATGAGCTGAAGGATTTGGAGCGACTCCGGACTGGTGTCCATGGTCAGATAGAGGTCCCAGGCCTGTTGACATTTGTCGTTCATGATGTCTGAAATTGTAGAAAAGATGTGAGAGAACCTGAGTCCTTCTTCTCTTTGATTTCGGGAGGATAAAACCTCTTTTGTTAGGGTTCCCTCTACCAAAGCCCTGGGGGAAAAATCGCTTTTTAAGTGGGCTACCTAACTTCTTTCTCTCTTCGATTTCGGAACGATGTTATAGTTCCATGTATTACAACCTCAAAAAAAAAAAAAAAAAAAAAAAAAAAAAATTTTGGGGAGACAAGGGTTTATCAGGGGCGGTAAGATACTCACCTGTTACAAATGATATTCACATGTTTCAAATGATAGATAACCAGGTTGAGTCTGATAGATAACCAGGTTGAGTCTGGTATAACATCAATCAGGGGCGGCAAGATACTCACCTGTTACAAATGATACTCACCTGTTTCAAATGATAGATAACCAGGTTGAGTCTGATAGATAACCAGGTTGAGTCTGGTATAACATCAATCAGGGGCGGCAAGATACTCACCTGTTACAAATGATACTCACCTGTTTCAAATGATAGATAACCAGGTTGAGTCTGATAGATAACCAGGTTGAGTCTGGTATAACATCAATCAGGGGCGGCAAGATACTCACCTGTTACAAATGATACTCACCTGTTTCAAATGATAGATAACCAGGTTGAGTCTGGACTCTGGTATAACATCAATCAGGGGCGGTAAGATACTCACCTGTTACAAATGATATTCACATGTTTCAAATGATAGATAACCAGGTTGAGTCTGATAGATAACCAGGTTGAGTCTGGTATAACATCAATCAGGGGCGGCAAGATACTCACCTGTTACAAATGATACTCACCTGTTTCAAATGATAGATCACCAGGTTTAGTCTGGACTCTGGTATGACATCAATCAGGGGCGGTAATACTTGTAGTGCCCCCTCTCCTCCCCGGAATACAACGAGATTATGTTTGATGAGATCATGATTATCACTCCCCTGAAATAAAGTCATGAATTCATGCTTATTTATCACTGCCCTGAAATCATTGATTTTTTTATATTTATATTAAAAAAGACGTTTGATAGAGAGAGCTGCAACAGCTAAGGTCTTATCATCCAGAAACCGAAGAGAGAAGGAAGACAGAATAGGAGAAAGTCAGCCGTTCCGAGAACAAAGTTATCGGTTCAGGATAAAATCCGCCCCGGGCGGGAATCGAACCCGCGGCCCAGCGCTTACCAGTATGGGTTTGAGTTGATTCTCAGCCGCTCTGCTGGTGAATAGCTTGTACGTGTTGCATGCCTTCAAGTTGAGGGCTATTCGAGACGTAGGCTTCTGGGCTAGATACATGGCCACCTGTTCTTGAGATACATCATAGTAGTCCAGCTTGTAGTAGCACATTGCTCCGTATACGTTTAGTGCTAGGAGATCTCTGGAAAGGAAAGCAAGTGGTTCTAAATTCCGAAATCTGTCACGTCACGTGAAGTCATGGGGAGACAGAAAGATGGGGTTTAAAGTTTTCCCATAATATTGTAGGTAATTTCGTTCAGGACAGTCACACTACAATTACGTTGACGTATAAGTTGTATGGGAAAATAACTGCTCTTTTCACTCTTTGTAGTGGACTACTCTGTCAATGAGTCAGGTCGTAACTTTCCATACGTACCTACTTAAAGGGGCTAGTTGAAAAGTGCCAATAAAAATAGTGAAAAGAATAATAATTATAAAGAATAATAAAAAAAGAATTATTCTTTTTTTCCATACAACTCATCGACTCTTTAACATAGGTATCTCTCATATTACCACAATACTAACTTGTGATCAAGCAGTATTCGCTTGTAGATGTCGATGGCCTCTTGGTAGTGACATCGCAGAAAGTGTATGGACGCCAAACACAGCTGCTCCTCCAAACTGTCCTCCAACTTCTGGTGGTACTCCATTAGGCTCTTCTCGTCCCCTAACTTGTGGGACAGGTGGAACGAAAGGCGCGTTTTGGCCCGACTTGGGGCTTAAAAAAAAATCTAAACGAACACAAAACAAAATTGGTTGGTTGGGTGGAAGAGCTCCTCCAGGAGGAACCACTTAAATGAAAGCCTCAGATTCATATCCATTCTAGTTTCCTGAAGAATCACCTTTCAGTACAAAGGATTTCTAAGGGCTTCTGAGTTTTATGTTAACCAATACCTAATAGATCAGTTGCGCTTACTTGGGTGATGTTTCAAAGTCATAGAGCAGGAAAAATGACTTAACTATACATATTTGTATAACCTTAACACAACTTTAAGAGCTGTTTTTTGTTTAAATTACAGCATTACGTAAGTATATTTGTATAACCTTAACACAACTTTAAGGGCTGTTTGCTTAACTTACAGCATTTGGTGAGGTGACTGATGTAGACGTAATCATTCTTGAGTCCTTCGTTCTGAACTAGCAGGAACATCTCTTCTGCCTCTTTGTATTGACCTAGGGCACATTTAGCCTGCGGGTAAATTGAAAAACAAGTGAATTGGTTTATATCATTGACCTAGAGCACACTTAGCCTGGGGGGAAATGGGAAACAAGTGAATTGGTTTATATGTAAGTATCATTGACCTAGAGCACATTTAGCCTGCGGGGGTGAAAGGGAAACAATCAAATTGGTTTATATCATTGACCTAGAGCATACTTAGCCTGGGGGATAAAGTGGAAACAATTGAATAGGTTTATATGTATCATTGACCCAGGGCACATTTAGCCTGCGGGGAAATGGGAAACAAGTGAATTGATTTATATCTACCTTGGTGGCGGAGTGGTCAAGACGCTCCATAAGGTGGTACGTCAAAATCTCTGAAAATTTCAAGTGGTACGTGTTTACTAAAAGGTTGAGAACCCCTGCTCTATAGACAATGGAAAAACTGGTTAACTTTTTTACTTTCTGTCAGGGTGTCTACCAGACTGGAAAACCGGGAAAAGTCAGGGGATTTCATGGAGACTGGAAAATTCAGGGAATTTCACAAAAATCGAAAAAGTCAGGGAATTTTTCAAAGCCTAAAAAAGACAAAGAAAGATTTCAATTAAAAAAGTATGCAACCATGAAGGGGCAACATATAATCTCTCAGAAATTTCGCCTGTGGCGCTGAAGTTTTGGGAATATTTCAAAGCCTATAAAACGTGAAAAAGACTTTGGTCAGTAAAAAAAAAGTATGCAGGTTCGATCCCATCCGAGGCATGGAATTTTATCCTCGTGCATTTGAGAATTGGAATTCGTTACCTACTATACCCCTTGGGTAAAACTGACCGGCAAATATTTTCTGCCCAGAACCTTCTCGGAAGTCTTCTTTTCTCTCAGGTGTGACGAAAATGTGGCCGTGTTTCTTTTGCAATGTTTAGAGATATAAAATGAATTAAATAAATCAATAAATTAATAATAAGCAATTGTTGTTGTTTTAATGCAAACAATTTTCGTTTTTTCTAACTCATATATCATCGGAGGCGCGCGAACGTCAAGAGTTCGAAGCTCCGCCCGGCCTATATTAACACGAAACAGAGCTTATGCAAATTTCACCAACCTTCTATTTAGCCCCTAACAGCTTGTTAGCTTAACAGTCCTGTTAGCCTATACAAATCAAATGGAACTTAACAGGCTGTTAGCTTAACAGGCCTTCTAGGGATTGAAAAAATATTGGTGAAATCCACCCTCATGGTTTTTTTCGGCTTTTTTTTTCAATTGATTTAAAGAAGAATTTTAACAATTAAGTCCTACCTCCTCTAAACAAATTCGGCATTTTTAGTTTACCTGAGCGAAGTTGAAATTGAAGCTATCGTCACTGGTGTAATAACTCTTGATGGAGCTCAAATAGAGGATTACATCCTTGAAGGATCTCAGCAGGAAGAAGGAAGACGCCATACATTGACGACCAGGCACGGTATCACACTCGCTCTGACTGCTCCCTACCAGCTGAAACAGGGCCTGGGCTGCCTTCACCATTTCCCTCTGGGGAGAGAATGAGTGAAAAGAGAATTTTTCAAAAGAGGTTTGATAGTCAAAATTCTAGGTCTGTAAAAATAAGATGAAAATCATTATACTCACTGATCCAGTGTCTTGACCTATAGTTACTTGGACCACAGCTTTGAGGATATATTCCTGAGGTACAGATGGTTCTAAATTCTTGATGAGATCAAAAGCTTCCTGGTGTTCCTCCTGGAATCAGAACGATAGGTAACTACAGTCAGGGCCCCCGAGAGAAAATTCGGATCCGGGGGCCGAAATCAAGGCTCTTTTTTGCCCTCCACCAGATTTAATTTTATTTTTATTATTATTATTTTTTTCGGTCAAGAGGTTTGATAGAGGGGACTGTGACTGCTAAAAGGTCTTATCGCCCCGAAAGTGAAAAGAGAAGGAAGAGAGGATAGGAGAAAGTCAGTCGTTCCCAGAACGAAACTTTTCTATTCAGGATAAAATTCGCACCGGGCGGGAATCGAACCCACGACTAGCGCTTACAAGGAAGACACGCTACTCTCCAAGCTAACTGGGCTGAATCCTTTTCTTTCATTCCACCAAGATTCTTCGAGATCTAGGTACTTCTCTACTTGACCTATGTCGATCGACTGTAGTGTGGACGAACCTTTAGCTACTCACCTGTTACAAATGATAGCTACTCACCTGTTACAAATGATAGATACTCATCTGTTTCAAATGATACTCACCTGTTACAAATGATAGATACTCACCTGTTTCAAATGATAGATAACCAGGTTGAGTCTGGACTCTGGTATAACATCAATCAGGGGCGGTAAGATACTCACCTGTTACAAATGATATTCACATGTTTCAAATGATAGATAACCAGGTTGAGTCTGATAGATAACCAGGTTGAGTCTGGTATAACATCAATCAGGGGCGGCAAGATACTCACCTGTTACAAATGATACTCACCTGTTTCAAATGATAGATAACTGTTTCAAAAGAACCCGCGGCCCAGCGCTTACCAGTATGGGTTTGAGTTGATTCTCCGCGGCTCGGCTGGTGAATAGCTTGTACGTGTTGCATGCCTTCAAGTTGAGGGCTATCCGAGACGTAGGCTTCTGGGCTAGATACATGGCCACCTGTTCCTGAGATACATCATAGTAGTCCAGCTTGTAGTAGCACATTGCTCCGTATACGTTTAGTGCTAGGAGATCTCTGGAAAGGAAAGCAAGTGGTTCTAAATTCCGAAATCTGTCACGTCACGTGAAGTCATGGGGAGGCAGAAAGATGGAGTTCAAAGTTTTCCCATAATATTGTAGGTAATTTCGTTCAGGACAGTCACACTACTATCACGTTGATGTAAGTTGTATGGAAAAATAACTGCTCTTTTCACTCTTTGTAGTGGACTACTCTGTCAATGAGTCAGGTCCTAACTTTCCATACGTACCTACTTAAAGGGGGTGGTTGAAAAGTGCCAATAAAAATAGTGAAAACAATAATTCTTTTTTTCCATATAACTCATCGACTCTTTAACATAGGTATCTCTCATATTACCACGAATTACCACGATACTAACTTGTGATCAAGCAGTATTCGCTTGTAGATGTCAATAGCCTCTTGGTAGTGGCATCGCAGAAAGTGTATGGACGCCAAACACAGCTGCTCCTCCAAACTGTCCTCTAACTTCTGGTGGTACTCCATTAGGCTCTTCTCGTCCCCTAACTTGTGGGACAGGTGGAACGAAAGGCGCGTTTTGGCCCGACTTGGGGGCACTTTTTCCAGAATCTGAAGGAAAAAAAGAAGAAAAAGAAAAAATGAAAAAAAAAAAAAAAATAATGAAAAAAAACACACCTACCTTAGAAAAAAAAAACATCCAAATGAAGGGTTAAACGAAAACCTAAATACGGCTTAGACAAACAGAAAACAAGAAAGTGGGAACATACAAAAAAAATGGAAAAAATGAAGGTTGGCCTTCAACATGAAGAAATAATAAACAATAATTAAACGATAATGATTTAAATTCTAAACGAACAAAAAACAAAATTGGTTGGTTGGGTGGAAGAGCTCCTCCAGGAAAAACCACTTAAATTAAAGCCTCAGATTCATATCCATTCTAGTTTCCTGAAGAATCACCTTTCAGTACAAAGGATTTCTAAAGGCTTCTGAGTTTTATGTTAACCAATACCTAATAGATCAGTTGCGCTTACTTGGGTGATGTTTCAAAGTCATAGAGCAGGAAAAATGAGGACCGACGGAATTTTTCTTCTACGACTTCTAGATCCCGAGATAAATCGATTTAAAAAATGCCGGTGAATTGTGAAGTTTGACGTCACGGCATACGCTCCCGTAGGCGATGACGTCATAATTCTTGACTCCCGCTTCGTTTGTTTGTGCGCAAGCGTTTCTGCGAAGCGACGGAAGACGGAATTCGGCTAGTTAAGAAATAAAACATACCTACCACCAAATCTTGTGAATTGTATCAGTTACTTCCCTTCATTTTAAAAATGGAAATGGAAATTCACAAAGTTACTGAGTCCTTCATCAATATAAATATAATAGTATATCTAATCCTGGCAGACTGAAATCAATTCTTCATTCCATTTCCATTTCAATCCGAGTCAAAGTCCTGATTCCTCTGATCAATCCTATACTGAATGCGATTGATATGCGTCCCCCACATGGTGGTATATAAACGATAATGATTTAAACTTCCTTCTCTCTTCGATTTCGGGACGATAAGACCATAGCAGTTACAGTTCCCTCTGTCAAACTCTTAAAAAATGTAAATGTAAATGCAATTTCTTTGTGTTATTATGTCACAACTTTGGTGCTCACTGCAGCATTGTAGGATTTTTCCCAATACATATCTCAATAATCCTATCAACCAATGTTTACCTACCATGCTGGCACCGGTCGCTATGCGCATTTACATGTCATAGCTACTCATTTTCCTCACGAGGCTGAGTGGGCCCCGCAACAGCCAGTCACGGGATCAATCATTTGAATCTTTGAGCTTTTAGAGTAGACCGGCAAATAAAAATCGAATTTTCGATTTGTTAAAAAACTTTTTCGGAGTTTTGATCTCAGACTTAGATTTCTCACAACCTTTTACGGAGGAATCAAACTTTTATTCCTTTTTGGGAGAATGACCAAAAAGGCCAAGTTCCCGACATTTGAAAACAACAACCTTTTTTTTTTTTTT
>NW_007378448.1:148182-197170 GCF_000475195.1 Diaphorina citri
TATGGAGATGACTTCAAGAAAAGGGGTTAATTGATTGAACTCTTGGCCAGCCTAATTAGCTCGGAAAGTAGCGATTCTGTCTTGTAAGCGCTAGGTCGCGGTTCGAAAAAAAGTCGAAGTGCATGTTTTAAAATTTAAAAGGTTCCGAATGTGTTGGTTAAATTCTTGGGAGGTGGGTTTTAACCGGGTGGAAATCCCAGTCCTCAGGTAGAGGAAGGTGCCTCTTAAAAAAATTACGCCTTTCTAAAAAAAGAAAAAAAAATGTTTAAGGTTTAATTCTCTTACCTGATTAGCTTGCAGATACATTCCCAGGTAGAAATAACAGGAGGCTATATTGAACTCCGTGTCTTCGGGCGGGTTCGGTAAGTGTCGTAGAGTTTCGTAAATCCCGAGCGCCTGTTTGTATTGGCCGAGATGAAAATGGCAGTAGCCTAGCCAGGCGTCGGTTAGGCTATCCGCATTACCTGAGAGAAACATAAAATAATACTGCTTATTTATACTGCTCGACAGAGATGTGCGAACCGCAAAATGGAAAATGTAAAATGTACATTTACATTTTACATTTCAAATTGGTTTTGAAAAAGCATTTTGCATGTCGAATAACAAAGGGTTTACACTGATCACTGCAAGGGTTGAGAACTTTATTCACTAAGTAGCACTGGTGCATTGAGTTGTCATGCATCAGGTACAGAGTTTTCAGAAGTTGGTCTGTTTTGGAGGTGTCTTAAATGCTTTTTTTTACCCATTTTACATTTGAGCCAAAATGCTTTTTTTTAAAATGCTTTTTTAAAAAAAAATTAATGATTTGGCCCTAAACTCCCAGTAGAAAACAGGGTCTCCACTCCAAATTTTTAAAAATCACTAGATTCAAGGAAAAGAAATCACTAGATTCTTAAATTCTCCCAAATGGTAGTTTATTCGTAATTTTTGAGGGTAGAATTCTCATATAATATTTTTTATAGTGAAAAATCCTCTATAGCAGAGGTTCTCAACCGGTGGTACGCGTACCACTGGTGGTACGCGGATACATTTTAGGTGGTACGCACTACGCAGTCATATATTAATTTTCCTCCTGAGTTAAACACCCAATGACAGACTTTAAATACGTCAGAACATTGCGTAAACATTCAATGTTCAACTCAAGGTGTTTACTAGGTGTTTTGGAGTTGATTTCTACATATTCTAGTTTGGTTTCTTCCTCCTGAGTTAAACACCCGATGACAGACTTTAAATAAGTCAGAACATTGCGTAAACATTCAATGTTCAACTCAAGGTGTTTACTAGGTGTTTTGGAGTTGATTTCTACATATTCTAGTTTGGTTTGTTCAACAGTTTCTTGGTAATTTCCAGGAATATGATAGTCGGCTCCTAGTTGTTTCCTAACATTGCATCCTAAATTCTCCAACAGGATGCAGATCTGTAGAAAACTAGGTTGCCATTCAAATATCCACTGATCTAATATGGTAATACATTGGGATGTGTACTCAGGATTGTTACTCATCAGATAGAATAGGTTAAGTCCAATACTTTGCTTTTCTTCCTTGCTGTAATCACTATATTTGAGAATATTGCTGATCTTCAAGTTAGACTGACCTCTGCGTTGAAGAGTCCAATACTTTGCTTTTCTTCCTTGCTGTAATCACTATATTTGAGAATATTGCTGATCTTCAGGTTAGACTGACCTCTGCGTTGAATGGCTCTCTTGTAAGCACTTGTAGCATTCCAAATACTCTGATACTGTTCTGGCTCTAGAATACAAATACCTACAGGATCTCCATATTCTTCCACAGGAATGGATGGTTCATATGTCAGTTGCTCTGCGTTGAATGGCTCTCTTGTAAGCACTTGTAGCATTCCAAATGCTCTGATACTGTTCTGGCTCTAGAATACAAATACCTACAGGATCTCCATATTCTTCCACAGGAATGGATGGTTCATATGTCAGTTGCTCCAAGGCATGGAACTTTTTCAGCTCGTCAAATCTGATTACCTGGCTGGCTTTTTTCACCTTGGCTTTGCACTTGTTGTAATGGTCTAACTTACTGGCATACTGTTTCCTTTCTTCTTTGATCTTGGCAATGTCTATCTTGATTTTAGATGTCATAATTGAAGATGGGATTATTCCAAGTACATTATTCTCATTGATCCTGAAACATGAAAGTTCAATTTTGGTACTTGTGCAGAAGTCATGTCCGTGACTGGCATACTGTTTCCTTTCTTCTTTGATTTTGGCAATGTCTATTTTGATTTTAGATGTCATAATTAAAGATGGGATTATTCCAAGTACATTATTCTCATTGATCCTGAAACATGAAAGTTCAATTTTGGTACTTGTGCAGAAGTCATGTCCGTGGAATATTGCTACCAAAGGAACTGACACAAACAAGCAGTGACCCTGGTTATTATGGGGTTAGGTTAAACACAAGGAGGAGTTTTCACAATTAGAGCAGTGATTAGTGTTATTATAGGGTTAGGTTAAATACAAAAAGGAGCTTTTCTTTTCCACAGACGCTGGCATACTGTTTCCTTTCTTCTTTGATCTTGGCAATGTCTATCTTGATTTTAGATGTCATAATTGAGGATGGGATTATTCCAAGTACATTATTCTCATTGATCCTGAAACATGAAAGTTCAATTTTGGTACTTTTGCAGAAGTCATGTCCGTGGAATATTGCTACCAAAGGAACTGGCACAAACAAGCAGTGACCCTGGTTATTATAGGGTTAGGTTAAATGCAAGAAGGAGTTTTCACAATTAGAGCAGTGATTAATGTAATTATGGGGTTAGGTTAGATACAAAAAGGAGCTTTTCTCTTCCACGGACGTGAGTTATGCATAATTACCGGAATGAAATCTGTGACCTAGCACTTATAAGGCAGATGAGCTACCCACCAAGCTAACTAGGTAAATAGGATTGATTACATTTAAATTTACCTTGGTATTTTTTTTGTAGATTCCTTGTCTTGAGCAAAGGTCCTGAATGGTTATAAAATTTTCAAGTGTTTAGCTTTAGAGTTAACAAAATGGTCACATGAAGTTTTCCCCGCCTTTTTGAGAGCAGATTCACAGTTCACACGAAACTATCGATGTTCAACTAGGTATTTTCCCTTGTAAATTTCCAGTTTTCCAGGAGCTGCTAAAGGCTAAGAGAATTTTTTGGGGAAAAATCATTTTTTTTTTATTATTTGATTAATATGGTATTTTTGAAATTCCCGCTGCCAATGCCAAACCTCCCGCCATGATGATTTTTTTTTTTTTTTTTAGGCTGTGTTTATGAACGGAGCAGCACACTAAAGTGCAAGGATGAATGAGATTGTAAAGAGAGGACAGATCCCCATGAATGAGAAGGGGAAGGAGAAATATTGGATGGAGTTGGAGGAGAGACTGAATGAATTGACGAGGGAGGAGAGAGAAACGTTTGCCTTCGAGAGGGGAAGGAGAAATATTGGATGGAGTTGGAGGAGAGACTGGATGAATTGACGAGGGAGGAGAGAGAAACGTTTGCCTTCGATCATTTTGACGATACGCGACTGGGAAATCATTTAGGAGTGGATGATGTGCATGGAGAGATAGGTAATGGACGTAGCACGATCAAGAACGCCAACCAGAATACACATGCTAACAATCGCAAAATCAACAGCAATGCCAACACCAAATCTCTACCCGGTACATAACCACAACCTGAGGCTTTGGTGTAGGGGCAAACAGCCCCAAAAGATGGGTTAAGCTTACGCGGCTCGACTACTGTCTGAGATGACTGGATGAAATAATACCAATAATAGTGCTTATTATTTCCCTCCTTGTTTTACAAGTTCGGCAAAAGTTCCGTTCTACTATCATGATCCGTTGAGGATAAAAACCCGCGGCCTCGAGCTTAGAAGGCAGACGCTCTACCAACCAAGCTAACTAGGCTGGTTCAAATTATCAAATAAGTGAGTGTAAAATCCTCGACTGGGCTAAGGGGAAGGAGAAATATTGGATGGAGTTGGAGGAGAGACTGAATGAATTGACGAGGGAGGAGAGAGAAACGTTTGCCTTCGATCATTTTGACGATACGCGACTGGGAAATCATTTAGGAGTGGATGATGTGCATGGAAAGATAGGTAATGGACGTAGCACGATCAAGAACGCCAACCAGAATACACATGCTAACAATCGCAAAACCAACAGCAATGCCAACACCAATCAAGACCATTTCCACGAAAGCGCCCGAGGATCGAAGTTCAAGGACACAACCACTCATCCTAAGGAAACCCCATCTCATCCCACTGAAATCTCTCCTCCTAGTCAAGAACTAAGCGATGCGAAGATCATCGTCAACAGTTCCATGTATTTGGTGGAAGAAAACCAAACAGACCTGGGTCCTGAAGACACAGAGGCTCAACCCGTTGATGAATGCGTGGGTCTGATAGGAGAACCTCTCGCCCTATGCCGGCTTAGCCTCACCCCTCCGCCAGTGTTCAACCCACAAAAACTGTTCGAGAGACTTCGCCACGGCTCGCACGAACTCGATGGCATCTCGAATGCGAGCTACGCGATCTTGTCGTGCGCGCCACAACCATTCTTTACGCGGTTCACGTTACGTGGGGAGTTTTTTGAGACGCCACCGTGATGCGAGGCAAAGGAAAAGATACCAAGAGTATACGTTTGAATGAGCTGTTCCATACTAATACTAAATCAAGGTAGAAACACACTACTATCACGTGAAGTCATGGGGAGGCAGAAAGATGTAGAAATAGAATAGAATATACCTTGTTTATACTGCCAGCGATGTAACAACTGCGTAAAGTCTGACGTCACACATATTTGAACTCTTTCATTAGAATGGAAAATAAAAATTGAATTTTCGACCTTTTACAGTTCACTGACGTGATAGTATTGTGTTTTTACTTCTTTTATTTTTTATGGCAGGATTCTCACAATATGAGCTCTTCCACCCAATCATTATTCTTATTAGATCAGTTGCGCTTACTTGGGTGATGTTTCAAAGTCATAGAGCAGGAAAAATGAGGACCTACTTAATTTTTCTTTTTTTCTACGACTTCTAGATCCCAAGATACCTAAATCGATTAAAAAAATTCGGGTAAATCGTGAACTTTGTCGTCACGGCATACGCTCCCGTAGGCGATGACGTCACATCAAATGTCCCGAGCAAAGCTCCCTCGCAGGCAACGCATTAATGTGTTTGTGATAACACACGTAAAAAAGTGAAAAATATACAAGATCCATTCGCTACAGAAATCATAGCTACTGCCAATGCATCTCACAGCTCACAGTACAAATGCAAAAATCAAATCAAGAATCTTTGTGGTAAAGCAGAGAGATGTTTCATAACTTTTTGGGTATCACATTATTACTAAATTGATAACACACGTAAAAAAGTGAAAAATATACAAGATCCATTCGCTACAGAAATCATAGCTACTCCCAATGCATCTCACAGTACAAATGCAAAAATCAAATCAAGAATCTTTGTGGTAAAGCAGAGAGATGTTTCATAACTTTTTGGGTATCACATTATTACAAGTCTTTCATTTACTCAATCATCATATTTATCATCGCTCGTTTCTTTGACTTGTAATGCCACCACTGACTGGTCGCTACTCAGTTGTCCTCACGAGGCTCAGTGCACCCTGAACACAATACAAATGCACTCACAACCTCATCTTTCACACAACAGGTCATCAGCAAAAAAACAGCAATATTCAAAACAATACTAGAGTTCAATAACCTCTGTAAATTTAAACAACAGATTTTTTTTTTTTTTTTTCAACCTCTCGGAAAACGGAAAATATTCTTGTCGATCTTCTACGTATAAAATTATTTTGACAAACCTTGTTCTTGACATTTTTGCTGCTTGCTGCAAACATTTTGACAAACAAAGAGAAATATAATATTTGTCCCTTCCGTTTAGTAAATGCTCCTAAAATGAATTCTTTCGAGTACCTACGTGGTAGTCATTACACTACTGTTCTGCTTGAGAAAGGCAGCATTGCCAGCAATGACATCGCCATTGCCCTCGTAAGGAAATATTGAGGAGGGAGAGAGATTGGGAAAAAGGTGCCGTAAAAGAAGGAGAACGAAGAGAGGGAAAGAAAGAATGGAAGAAAGAGAGAAAGGAAGAATAAGAAAAAGAGACAGAGAAGGAGGGAGGGAGAGAAAAAAGGAGAGAGAGGAAGGGAGAAAAAGAGAGATAGGGGGAGAGAGAGACCAGGTGGCAGAGGCACACAGAAAGCAAAACATTCCGTAGCAAAAAAAAAAAAAAAAAAAAAGAGAATCACTTATCACTTGACTGACTTGACAGATTACGGTTAAAGCCTGGTTAGCCTGGTGATAACGAAAGTTGAGTAAAATTGTGCTTGTCACTAAAACAATGGCAATGACCTATGATTTTTTTTGTCTTGGCCAGGGTTTATGGTTGGTTCTCTGTTGTGGACACGTTTCAATGGATAGCTAAGATAAGGTTAGTGAGCAGTATCTATCTATTTTAACACGGAACAGAGCTAGGTAGGTTTTTGATTTTTTTTCTCTTTTCAATATGCTTTCAGGTTCAACCTTACCAACTCTGATTAGTCAATATGGATTCACTGCTTCAGTAATTGACTCGGAACAATGTTCAATATAAAACTCGTTCCATTGATTCTCATCCTCATTTTTAACAAACACCATGTCACATCTATCCGAGAATATCATCACTTGACAGGTTACGGTTAAAGCCCGGTGATAACGAAAGTTGAGTAAAATTGTGCTTGTCACTAAAACAATGGCAATGACCTATGCTTTTTTTTGTCTTGGCCAGGGTTTATGGTTGGTTCTCTGTTGTGGACACCTTTCAATGGATAGCTAAGATAAGGTTAGTGAGCAGTAACTATCTATTTTAACACGGAACAGAGGTAGGTACTTGAATTTTTTCTCTTTTCAATATGCTTTCAGGTTCAACCTTACCAACTCTGATTAGTCAATATGTATTCACCGCTTCAGTAATTTACTCGGAACAATGTTCAATATAAAACTCGTTCCATTGATTCTCATCCTCATTTTTAACAAACACCATGTCACATCTATCCGAGAATATTTGTTTACAAATGCAATAATGCAAAGGAATTAGCTATTAGGCCATATAAACAAATATAAAATAGTACAAATAGTATTCGCTTTGTAATGAACGGATTGGCATCAGAAAGTCGCCTAACAAAATGGATCCACGATGTTTAGTCGTTAGAGCCCATTCCCACTTGTCATTCGGAAAAGAAAATCAAATCGTGCGAACACTCTCATTTAAATTACATTGCCTACAAGGACATTTTGTGTCGTTCGGAAAAGTCGTGTCGTGTGTAGTGGGAACACTCATTCAAATTATATTGCCTACAGGACATTCGGAAAAAAAATCGTCTGAAACTCACAAGTGGGAACGGGCTCTTAACGGGAGTATCTAATGTCCAGTTCACACCAGCAACAATTTCATCAATTGTTTCTCAACAATAAAGAAGTGTTTTTGCAACAATCCAGCAAGGTGTCGTTCGGAAAAAAGTCGTGTCGTGTGTAGTGGTAACACTCATTTAAATTATATTGCCTACAGGACATTCGGAAAAATAATCGTCTGAAACTCACAAGTGGGAACGGGCTCTTAATGGGAGTATCTAATGTCCAGTTCACACCAGCAACAATTTCATCAATTGTTTCTCAACAATAAAGAAGTGTTTTTGCAACAATCCAGCAATTACTCTTCAGACTTGTTTCTGAAACATTTTTGTCGTTTAGTTTGTACTCTGTACTATACTAGGTTTTGAAATTTGCTCAACATTCGAAACGTTTGTTTCGCAACATTTGCACAACTGTTGCGAAACAAATGTTCCGTGTTTACTAGGCTTAAGCAACGATTATTAAATTTCCATTACGGGTTTAATACCTCCCATAGAATAGGGGACAAAGTGTAAAGGGGGTTTCATAAAGTCACATCCTTAACACACGTACACTACACATTGGTTGGTATGCATTAGAACGAAAGACTTGGATTTCCAAAGGCCCAGGTGTACCTAAGTGATTGTTGACCTTTGAGTATGTCCGGAGACTGTTCTGAGAATGCTCCGAGCGTGATTACTCAACAATCACATCAAGGGAACTTATGTAAAGTCCGGGAAGTTATGGGTTTTCCTTTTTTCTTCACCTGATGGTTAGAACAGATCTCGACCTCGGCCATGAATCTAAGGCAAGCCACTCACTATCAGGAAGGGACCTGACAGGTCTACTTGATACCTGATGAGCACACACACCATCAGGTAGACCTGACAGGCGGACCTGATCAGGTGTACCTGTCAGGTCTGCCTGGCAGTGAGTAGCTGGCCTAAGCATGAAATACCGGAATATTATTTATTTAAGAAGTTTACATTTAGAAGTTATTCAGTACAAATCTCTCAACTAAATAAATATCCAACAAATGGTATACCTCTTCTTCTTTTACTTAGTCTTTTCCCACTCAAGTGGGGTCGACATAACAAATGGTATACCACCCATCCGTAAAAGCCAGAGCTTGTGCTACGGATGGGGAGAGTCCTTCGTTTGAATGCACGCCAGCAAGATCACAGTCGGTCAGGCCCGCGTCTGGACCGTCAGCAGGCCGCAGGAACCAGGAGCACTTCCAGCCAGGCCGGGCATGCCGTGATCTCCTGCCGGGAATACTTGGGCCCCCACCCCTTGGCGAAGGATATCCGGATGCTGTTGGGGTCGACCGGGCCGGTGGGCGGGGCCGGGAAAGACTCCCGGAGTCGCGGGGGCAAGGCGGGGTCGAAGATGTTGAGGCAATGACCGGGAGAAGTCCTTCGTCTGAATGCACGCCAGCAAGATCACAGTCGGTCAGGCCCGTGACAGGACCGTCAGCAAGCCGCAGGAACCAGGAGCACTTCCAGCCAGGCCGGGCATGCCGTGATCTCCTGCCGGGAATACTTGGGTCCCCACCCCTTGGCGAAGGATATCCGGATGCTGTTGGGATCGACCGGGCCGGTGGGCGGGGCCGGGAAAGACTCCCGGAGTCGCGGGGGCAAGGCGGGGTCGAAGATGTTGAGGCAATGACCGGGAGGGATGCGGTAAACCAGGAGCGTGGGCGGGCCGGGATCGTCCAGGCCGGGAGAATTGACGAAGACTGGTGCCTCGCTCCGGTTGTATGCCCAGACACCGTCCGCTTCCAGACTTAATGTTAGACCTGTCGGGGAGAGAGGAGAGAGGATTAGTAACTTGTCTGAGATCACTGCTCATCTCCGTACACAAAAAGCCCACCCTGAGGTTGTGGTTATGTACCGGGTTGAGCTGAGACAGGATATTGTTTCTACAGTTTGACATGGGAGTGGTAACTTAAAAACAAGGATAGTTTACCAACCTTGCCTGTCTCTACCCGGTACATAACCACAACCTGAGGCTTTGGTGTAGGGGCAAACAGCCCCAAAAGACGGGTTGAGCCTACGCGACTCGACTACTGTCTGAGATGACTGGATGAAATAATACCAATAATTGTGCTTATTATTTCCCTCCTTGTTTTACAAGTTCGGCAAAAGTTCCGTTCTCTATCATGATCCGTTGAGGATAAAAACCCGCGGCCTAGAGCTTAGAAGGCAGACGCTCTACCAACCAAGCTAACTAGGCTGGTTCAAATTATCAAATAAGTGAGTGTAAAATCCTCGACTGGGCTTGAACCCGCGGCCTCCCCGCTTACCCCTTTACTTACCTAAACCTATTTTGGTCCGCGTACGACGGACAGCATCAGGTACATGGTGCGGGCCGTTCCCGCTCGGGGCGCTGTTGTTCCCCGTGGCCAGCGTTTCCAGACAGAGGCCATCGCCGCAGGGTTGCGCCCAGAACACGTGTATGTACGGGGTGACGACGGGGTAGAGGCGGCCTACACGATGAGACAGCTCCCAGTACGCCAGCTTACACCATTCGCCCGGCCTCCGCTCACCTGCGGGGGAGAAGAAAAGATGAACGTTAGATAAATGAGCCACCCAGTAATAGAATTTAAGGATCTCTCTTATTTTAAAACCCATTTCCTATTTTATAGAGACAATTCAGTAACTATGTTGAGTTCAATATAAGTATTTGTCACAAATGTCGTTCCTATTCATATAGGTTGTGCGTAAATTTAATGACTTGATTTAGACTCGAACCACCAACTTCCTTATTCGAATTCCTCCGCCCTAACCAGCACATCTCAAGAGGATAAGAATAGACCTGAGCCTGAGAGTCAATATATGATACCTAAAACAAGAACCTACATATTTCCAAGGTTAGATAAATGAGCCACCCAGTAATAGAATGGATCTCTCTTTTTTAAAAACCCATTTCCCATTTTATAGAGACAATTCAGTAACTATTTTATGTTGAGTACAATATAAGTATTTGTCACAAATGTCGTTCCTATTCATATAGGTTGTGCGTAAATTTAATGACTTGATTTGGACTCGAACCACCAACCTCCTCATTCGAATTCCTCCGCTCTAACCAGCACATCTCAAGAGGATAAGAATAGACCTGAGCCTGAGAGTCAATATATGATACCTAAAACAAGAACCTACATATTTCCAAGTGACTTTTTAGAATTGATAACACTGTTGGCATAATGGGACTTTTTAGTCTTAGCCGACAGTATAAATAAGGTATATTAAATAAATAAAATAAATAAATAAATTGATAACAGTATTCTGATAGATACACATTGCACATGCACCATGGGATGAGGAATTGAGGATATATCTACCATAGTATTCGATAGATGTACCATAGAATGGGGATATTATGATACCATAGTATTGTGATAGACCGATTAACTTTTTGTGCAGTAAATTTACAAAAAGTACTAAGCGACAGGATAATTTTCTTTGGAAGAAAAAAGGTATACTACTGAAAAAGACCACTGTTCTCAATCTGTATTCTTCTTTGTAACAAAGTACTCAATAGATTTCCCTCCTTCTTACTTCTTTTTGTCTCTTTATTGTGTTTTTCGTAATTATAAGGCCACTTTTAACTGAAAGGCATCTTGAAAATCTAACTAAAAAAGGTTCACTTTAAAAATTCGTACAAAAATATTTTTCTAATAAAAAAACTAGCAAATTTTTATTCGTCTCTTTTAGCCAATTTACGTCATCCCTCATCCCTTAATCCGTTCATTTGATCATTTTTGCATTTTGAAAAATACATTTTTCAGACGCACATACCTATTTCATCATTATTTTTTTTTACTTTCCGAATCCAATAGGCAGGAAAGTAATGTTTTATTCCATTTTCCAAGTACATACAAATATGTTTGTTGTTGTTTACAAATGCAATAATGCAAAGGAATTAGCTATTAGGCCATATAAACAAATAAATAGTACAAACAGTATTCCCTTTGTAATGAACGGATTGGCATCAGAAAGTCGCCTATGGATCCACGATGTTTAGTCGTTAGAGCCCATTCCCACTTGTCATTCGGAAAAGAAAATCAAATCGTGCGAACACTCTCATTTAAATGTTAGTTTTACAATGCTACCAAAGATAGTAAGATATACCAAACCTAAAAGAAATAAAGAAAGTCCAGTATGGTAAATTTTCATATTTGAATTGTTTTTTTCCTTTTTTATTAATGTTCAGTTATGGTCATTTATGAAACATAAATAATATTAGCCAGTACATTTCTTTACAACAAATATAATTTCTCTTTGTATTTTTTTACACTTTTCAAGGTTCTTTTTTATTTATAAAAAATTAAAATTACAAAAATACTATCAGTGGACCCCCTTCCTTTTCCCCCCACAATGACACTTTACCAGGATTTGTAGGGTAACATAATATAAAAAAAAGTTGACAATTTTTTTCAACCTCACGAAAAAACTCGACCCCAGAAAATTTTAAATCAGTCTTAAAATTGAGAGAGTTCTATCTGGTGTGAGTTTCAAAAGAATTGTATTTTTTGAGCCGATTTTACTTAACTTTTTGTGCAGTAAATTTGCAAAAAGTACTAAGCGACAGGATAATTTTCTTTAGAAGAAAAAAGGTATACTACTGAAAAAGACCACTGTTCTCAATCTGTATTCTTCTTTGTAACAAAGTATTCAATAGATTTCTCTCCTTCTTACTTCTTTTTGTCTCTATTGTGTTTTTCGTAATTATAAGGCCACTTTTAACTGAAAGGCATCTTAAAAATCTAACTAAAAAAGGTTCACTTTAAAAATTCGTACAAAAATATTTTTCTAATAAAAAAAAACTAGCAAATTTTTATTCGTCTCTTTTAGCCAATTTACGTCATCCCTTAATCCGTTCATTTGATCATTTTTGCATTTTGAAAAATACATTTTTCAGACGCACATACCTATTTCATCATTATTTTTTACTTTCCGAATCCAATAGGCAGGAAAGTAATGTTTTATTCCATTTTCCAAGTACATACAAATATGTTTGTTGTTGTTTACAAGATTCTGATTAACGATCTTCTAAAGTCTCCTAATAAACTCATAATATTTTGTCATCGCATTATTTATCCGTGTAGTCCATACTGGAATACATAATATATAGTACCTAATCATGGTAGTTATAGGTAGTTACATTTTTTTCTTCTTTTTTAGTTATACTTGTCGCGCTTTATAAGGGCATAATAAGTTTGAAACCTCGCTGCTCGTCTTTTAGTGTCCTTATTAGACATGACTGGCTTCAAAGGAATGAATTTATTTCCATTTTTATTGGTCCAAAAACAAGTGCATACTGTGTGGTGATGATAGAATACGGCTAAACCTGGATAAATCTGGAAAAACTCGAAAAAAGTCCCTGAACATTAGGACACAAAAACCGCTTCAAACAGGAAAATCGAGCCTTTAAATAAGCAGGAATATCTTTTTTCTTGGGACTCGCGAGTCCACGGTCCAAAGCCTCTGTAATCAGGAATTTTGACGTATTTTGTCACGCCAGGTTTCCTTTTCCCTAATCTGTGTTCACATGGACCTCTATAAACAGGAAAATTTGGAACCTTTTGGATTTGGACAGGAAAATTTGGAAGCAGGAACTTTAGCTGGAAACTTCTACGGGAAAATGTTGCCAGTCCCTTGAATTCCAGCTTATCCAGCTTCGACTGTATTTCACTTGTCATCACAAGAGGGTGGGAAATATCAATTCCGACCACCCTGTATGTTAAATTTATTGCTAAATTAAATCAAAACGGTTTAGATTGAATGTGTTTTTGTGTACAAGACTTGGGTGTGCATTTTCAGCTAACTAGGAGGTAAACCTGTTTATTTATTCTGTCAAAACTCCGCGAGTAATTTATGCACTGATCCAAAATCAAACGTCCGGTCCAGATCTTGGTTTCATAATTCATACCAAATCTGCAATTAATAAGGTCTAAACCAAGGTGTTTTTTTTAAGCCCTAGGGCACCTAGGTTTCAAAGGGATTTCCAACTAGCGGCCCGACAGCAGTTTCAGAGGTTGCCTGCGGCCCTCGAAGGCCGACTCTCATGCGGCCCCAAAATTTCGAAGTCCCCTACACCCGCTCGGGCCCAATTAATTGAGCTTACACAATGTGATGGACTTTCTTTTCAACAAAATTGGACAAACCCTGAGAACTCACTTTTTTCTTTGAAGAGGTTTGACAGAGGGAACTGTAACTGCTATGGTATTATCGTCCCGAAAGCGAGAAGACAGGATAGGAGAACGGCCAGCCGTTCTGAGAACGAACTTTATCTGCTGAGAATAAAATCCGCCCCGAGCGGAAATCGAGCTAGAAGTAAAGCAGAATCCACAAATGCAGTCGGTGCATTTCAGGATCTCGGATGTATTGACATGTACGTACCTAACATAGCCTAACTGAAGACAGGAGAAAAAAGAATAAAATTCATGAGAGAGAGAGAGAGAGAGAGAGAGAGAGAGAGAGCAACCACTGGTGCACCGAAATTTCAAGGCCAACAAGAGAGATGGAGAGAGGAGAAGGAGGAGGAGGTAAACAATTAAACCACATTAAAACAAACATGCTGGGGTTCTTATGGAAGAGAGAGAGAGAGAAAGGAATGTGAAGACTTGTGTAGAGCCAGCAGTATGGTGGCGCTTGACGGGAAAAAATTCTAGTAATGCCCGGATCTACAATCTGAGTAAAAAAAAAAAAAAAAAATGACTTCACAAAACTTGTGTAGAGCCAGCAGTATGGTGGCGCTTGACGGGGAATTTTTCTAGTAGATAATGCCCGGATCCACAATCTTTAAACTTTGTTTAACTCTCGGATTCAGAAATCTGATTGGTTGATTTAGAAAAAAAAACGGATTGCATAATTTAAACCGAGTTTAAACTCACTTTGTGGCTAAACTGATATGCTGGCACAGCAATACTAGGTACCTAAGATGCAAAACATCCCAGCATCCGTGCAACAGCATCATCCGAAAACCACCACCAGCCAGATCCATCCGGAAACTAGCAAATGGTACTGCGAAAGAAGATGAAACCCTAGCAAATGGTACTGCGTCAGGATTCGACCTTGAAGACCTGGAATACAAGAGAGGACTGGAAGTAATCCACCTGAACGCCACAGATGACACAGTAGCGAACCTGAAACCAAATAGAGTGCTGGAAGAACAACCACCTGAAATCAACAAAGGAGAACTCTCACTCCCACGACATGCACGCAGTACCCTCGCACAACTGAGAGCGGGATGGAGTAAGATCCTGAACACTTATACCAACACAGGATTAACAACGACATTGAAGACAGATGTCCAAGTTGTGGTCAAGGACCACATGATGTAAAACGCATTTTCAACTGCCCCAACAAGCCTACACCACTAACTCCCTTGGACCTATGGACCCATCCAAGGGAGGCAGCTACATTCCTGAGTCTACTGGATGAGGACACGGACGAGAAGGATTTGTGACAAAAGGAGGCGCCGCTACAACAATAACAGCTCCAAACTGAAAACCTAAAGATATAATCAACTGCTTCTCTTCCCGCCTAGAGCGAACTTTGTCCCAAACAGTTCGTTCTCGGAACGTCTGGCTTTCTCCTCTCCCGTCTTCCTTCTCTCTTTGCTTTCGAGACAAGAACACCTTAGCAGTTAGTATCTCTTTACTCCTAAAAAAAAGAAATCTTTTGACATCACAAAAAGTTCACTGATGGTGGATTTCACCAACCTTCTTTATAGCCCTTAACAGCCTGATAGCTTAACAGTCCTGTTAGCGTGATAAATGAAATGTAACTTGACAGGCTCTTATGTTAACAGGCCTTTTAAGGGCTGAAAAAAACATTGGTGAAATCCACCCGGAGGCTTAGGTGTAGGTGAAACTATTCCAAAAAATGGGTTAGGCTTAGACGAATTTACGAATAGGTGCCCTACACAAGCCACCCCCAACATGAGGATATCATCGGAACACAACATCGGGATGTGGCGCCTAGCCTATGTTGCCAAGTGTTCATATTGAGGAGAGGGTACTCATGAGCCATGAGGATGTGCCTGTTAGCTTAACAGTCCTGTTAGCTTGATAAATGAAATGTAACTTGACAGGCTCTTATCTTAACAGGCCTTTTAAGGGCTGAAAAAAATATTGGTGAAATCCACCCGGAGGCTTAGGTGTAGGTGAAACTATCCCAAAAAATGGGTTAGGCTTATACGAATTTACGAATAGGTGCCCTACACAAGCCACCCCCAACATGAGGATATTATCGGAACACAACATCGGGATGTGGCGCCTAGCCTATGTTGCCAAGTGTTCATATTGAGGAGAGGGTACTCATGAGCCATGAGGATGTAGTATCATAGCATTAGATACACATTGCACATGCACCATAGGATGAGGAATTGAGGATATATCTACCATAGTATTCGATAGATGTACCATAGAATGGGGATATTATGATACCATAGTATTGTGATAGATGTACCATACTACACTATTACCATTAGATGTACAGCAGATGCACAACTGCACCATATACCAGGCAATGATACAAACGTCTATGTTTTGGAAATCGGAAAATATTCTTGTCGATCTTCTACGTATAAAATTATTTTGACAAAACTTGTACTTGACATTTTTGTAATGTAAATGTAATGTAAATGCAGTTTCTTTGTGTTATTATGTCACAACTTTGGTGCTCACTGCAGCATTGTAGGATTTTCCCATGATTTGATACAATCTAAGATCTCATATACGAGTATGTACTATCTTTTGCCTTCTTAATTGGCCATATTTTCATTTGATTGTCTTTCCAAGGGAATTTACGTCCCGGTGCTAAGGATATTATTATGTTAAGGCGGTCTCTTCCTGATCCCTTATGTGCCGCGTCCATTTTAATTTAGGACTATTGCACTGGGTGGTGCTAAGGATAACTGCTAGGGTTTTTAGTGGCGGGGGGTTTTAGTCTCCACTCAGCGACAACCAACCGACTTCTCACAATAACATTACCCATCCTGAGTGGGGTCAGGATAAGCCCTACCCGCGATTGTCCAGTTGGTATCCGGTCGTGGTTGGTATCCGGTTGGTTCGGTTGGTCATACGCGCAAAAGTTGCCTTTAGTGATCCATTGATAGATCGCCATAGGAAAGGTGGCAAACAAAAACAATCGACATATCTTCAGTGATCCATGAGACCTAGACGAATAAAAGCGATCTTGCCCGAACGGACTGAAGAGGTGTGGAAAGGATTGGTCAATATTGCCCAGTAGTGCTCATCCTTAACAATTACACAGAGGACTACAGGAGGTATCCGGTGGACTAATAGACACCAAATTACCATTAACTAAATAAACTAAATTACAATTAACCAAATTATCATTAACGAATCACCATTTGTGAAACTCTCCATCCACTATAGCCCGAATGCTTTGAAACCGCCGCGCCGTGGTAAGCTGGATTGATAAAAAGAGCTCAGGACTTCTTCAAAACGGAAATAGTATCCATCAAAATTCAACCTACTCCTGTAAATTTTCGGTTTTCCGTTGAAGATGTGCCAGAAGACATCCAGAAGGAGCTGATTGAGCTTAAATGATACAAATTTAAAAGAATCTTACAGAGATACAGAGCTAGAACTTTTTGGGCCGCCAAAGCTGTAAACTACACGATAATAAGAAGAGCGGCTGTCTTGTTTTGTTGGTAAAATATTCAACTTTAGCATACGATTCATTTTTACTTTCTATTACTACAGTATAGCGGAGCTATACTAGTAATGAAAGTATTGCAATCGGTCCAAATTTTCAAAATCGGGATCTTACCCCCAAAAAAAGTTTGGAGAGAGTCAGAGAGTAGTGGCAAGTTATCCCATGAATAAGGCTAAAGAGACTAAAGCCCTGTGTGAAGGCTATAGAGTTGAAGATTTCGAATGAAAGTAGACATATTTTTTTTTTTATTATTAATCTTAATAGGAAACTGTAATTCAAAATTCAACTAGGTGGCACTACAATCATCAGACCGTGAAACGCTCCGATTTGCCACAGCATATAAAACTGTCCCAACCCGACTCAATCGCCGCTCGTAAATTCGCCAACAATTACCCATGGCACTAAATTTCACCTCACACCATATAGTGAATAATTACCACGCCACTAAATCCACCTTGCAAGTACGTACTGGCAGTGGCGAGGGGTGAGATTTTCAAATGGGGACACTATACAAGGCGTAGAAAAGGAATCGCCTTTTTTACGCCTTGTACTTCCCCCTCCCAATGCCATAGAATCCTAGGTGAAATCGCGAGAACCTATGGAGCACTTCAAACCAACTTTAGTACTAGTCTGACCACTTAACCCTGGCAGTGGCGGGGGGTGAGATTTTCAAATGGGGACGCTATACAAGGCGTAAAAAATGAATCGCTTTTTTTTCCCTCCCAATGCCATAGAATCCTAGGTGAAATCGCGAGAACCTATGGAGCACTTCAAACCAACTTTAGTACTAGTCTGACCACTTAACAATAAACCCATATACCAGTATAATACGTCGATCTGCTGGTGGTCTAAGAATTCAAGTTGAATAATCACTTACCTATAAATGTAGGTACTATTTTCGGTAAGTGGTAAGTCCATGGGATGAGAAAACCGTAGAGAGGAAGGGAAACTTTGCTCCCCTAACTGCATTAGAGAACAGGCAGACTAGGTCAGTGGGAAAAATTGTGACATATGTAGCTATCATTGCATTGGAGAGACGGGAACAAAATACGAAAACCATGACAATATGATGATTATCATATTCATCATTATCAAATTATCTTACTTATTCAGTTATTCCTGCCTCGGTGGTGTAGTGGTCAAGGCGCTCACGTGGTAAACAGGAGGGCGTGGGTTCAATCCCAGCCGAGGTATGGAATTTTATCCTCAATATAATTTGAGAATTTGACCACAATAATAGTAGTAGCCTACTGCTGGAGTAAAGGGACTTATCAGTCCTATGCGAGCAGTAAAAATAAGCACTATTATTATCATATAGGTAGGTACCTACGTAGGTAGTGTTTACATAAAGCGGAACTTTGAGCAGGGATGTTTGGTATGTATTCGGCCATACTAATCAAACGGATCATCTAATCAAGTAATCAGATAATCACTAATCAAACTACAGTATTTTGGAGGGAACTGTTAATACGGAGATCGTCCCGAAATCGAAGAGAAGACAGGATAGGATAAGACCGAGGACAGGATAACCAGTTAAATATAAGATTGCTTAACATATGTAAGTCCATACACAAAAACCCCACTCTGAGGCTTCGGTGTTGGGGCAACTGCCCCAAGAGATGGGTTAAGCTTATACGAATCTAACACCCATATTTATGAACAAAATGCTGGCTCTTAAGTTCGTGCTAAGCATAGTCTCAAGGCATTTGATTGGTCAATTGTGACTTGAGACTGATCTAAGAACGATCATTCTTGTTCATAAATACGAGTGTAAGTATGAGATGTAATGAGAAAATGAGATGTTCTCATTAGGTTCCTAATTTTGTTACCCCCTACTTTTATTTTTATTTTATTGGGTTACCTATTTTCTTTTATTCACCCATTTTTGTGTCCCTCATTGTACATGTAAATTCAAAATAAAGAGGCAACTCGTTTGCGATTATACTATACTAGCTGAATTCCGTCGCTTCGCTCCGGAATCCCGCTAGTTCATCCCGAGGCATGGCCAAACTTGTGGAAAAGGCATGGAATACAGTATAATACGTCGATCTGCTGGTGGTCTAAGAATTCAAGTTGAATAATCACTTACCTATAGATGTGGGTACTATTTTCGGTAAGTGGTAAGTCCATGGGATGAGAAAACCGTAGAGAGGAAGGGAAACTTTGCTCCCCTAACTGCATTAGAGAACACGTTACTCTTTACAATTTATCAAATCATGAATATTATTTGTGGTAAAGCAGAGCCTTTCCGCAATTTCTGTGGTTATAACAGCATTACCACGTGCCTCCTTTGCAATCAATTCCCATTTTTCACGTATCTTCTTACACCGTGTTTCCCTGGCTTCCAAAATAGGGATGCTCCCCTAGGTTCTATTATTTGTGGTAAAGCAGAGCCTTTCGACAATTTCTGTGGTTATAACAGCATTACCAAGTGCTTCCTTTGCAATCAATTCCCATTTTTCACGTATCTTCTTACACCGTGTTTCCCTGGCTTCCAAAATAGGGATGCTCCCCTAGGTTCTATAGAGAACACGCCACTGACTACAATTACCACGGTATAGGCTAACTTACCACTTACAAGGCGGTTACCGGTCGGACCATTTGCCAATGTATTAACACTAATTTACTGCTCGCTTATTTACGAGCCGAGTCATTTTATTGGTTTAACATTTATCTCTTGGTCTCTGGAGTGTGAGAAGTAACTTTGGTCGGAAACTGGCCGTCCCCAAACGGGATGGGCCCAGTGGACTCGGCCATTGAACTGGATTTCAAGGGTCTGTGTGATAGGTGGTAGCATATCAAGCATGCCCCGTTGTCTATTCAGTCCGTATACGATGGGACTTTAGACTTTACTGCAATGATGGGCCATAGAACTCGAGGCTGTGATCACAACTTTTGTGCTTCAAGGGTTTGTGTGATAGGTGGTAGCATATCAAGCATGCCCCCTTGTCTATTCAGTCCGTATACGATGGGACTTTAGACTTTACTGCAATGATGGGCCATAGAACTCGAGGCTGTGATCACAACTTTTGTGGATACCACAGCATTCACAGCAAAGCTATACTTTGGTAATTATGTCATGCTTCTTCAAATTTCTGTGGGTTCCCCCTTCGATTCCTCCAAACTTGGGGTCAAGAAACCTCACTGTTATTGGTGTTTAGGTTTGATCAGTTTAGCAAGAAAGGGGTGTCCTCAAAGCCACAATTTGAGGGTTTCCCCAGGACAATAATTTGAAGGTTTCCCTAAGACCAGAGTTTGAAGGTTTCCTAAACAGATAAGGTTCGTTCTCGGAACGGCTGGCTTTATCCTATCCTGTACTCTCTTTGATTGCGAGACAGTGAGATCTCCGTTGTTACAGATCTCCCTATCAAACCTCTCAGAATGGCTAGTTTTCTCCTATCCCGTCCTCTTTCTATCTTCGATTTCGGGAAGATACGACCACCGTTGTTTTAGTTCCCCCTATCAAACCTCTTGCAAAAAAAAAAAAAAAAAAATGTAGGCCCCAGGATTACAATTTGAGGGTATCCTTATTGCCACAATTTAAGGGTTTTCCCAGAGCCTCACTCTGAGACGCGCTCAAAGTTACGGGGATTAACGATCGAGTGATAATAATTTGATTTACCCATTTACCCCGAGTTACATGTGTTTGAAAAGTTCTGATCTCCTGATAATATCAAGACCGTTTATACAGGGTGTGCTGTTCTAGGTGTTCCACTAATCAAACAATCAAGGGGAAAAAAGGCATTTGTCTGAAAATGTGTCTTTTGGACGAGAATTTTTCCCACTTTTAAAGAACACTCTGTATCTTTGGACCGAGGAATCCAAGGATTTTTCACACATTTCACGTACTTTGTGAACATTTTGGGGCGAAGCTTTTCCCAGTTCCCACCTTCAATATGCTTTGTCAACACTTTGAGGCGAGGCTTTTTCTCAGCATTAACCAAAATTTGCGAACCACCCCGTATATTTTGGACTGAACCGAGGGTTTTTCTCACGCATTCTCTCCGCCAGTCGGTTCGCATTCTCAACACCAGATCTCAGAGAATGACGAAGACAGAGGATAGGACAGTTAAATATAACATTGCTTAACATAAGTCCATAGTTTCATACACAAAAAGCCTACCTACTCTGAGGCTTCGGTGTTGGGGCAACTGCCCCAAGAGATGGGTTAAGCTTATACGAATCTAAGTATGAGATGTAATGAGAAAATGAGATGTTCTCATTAGGTTCCTAATTTTGTTACCCCCCTAGTTTTATTTTTATTTTATTGGGTTACCTATTTTTTTTTTTATTTTTTTTTATTTTTTTTATTCACCCGTTTTTGTGTCCCTCATTGTACATGTAAATTCAAAATAAAGAGGCAACTCGTTTGCGATTATATAGGTATTAAGGAGCGCGGTAGCGCTCCGCCCCGCCAATTATAGTAGTAAATATGAGATGTATAGAAAGTACTTTCGTGGAATGGTCTGTTTAACAAAAAAAAAAAAAAAAAAAATCCCACGGTTGGGACTCGAACGACTCCTGTTTCAATCCAATGTAATTTGACAAAAATTATTGCCAATGATCTAATGAATATGTGAATTATGATCAAAGGTTGTTTGCAGTTTGTGATGCCCGCCTTTCACAATCTGTCCCTCTCAGATCCAGGACAGGCCTAGGCCTGTCAGACCGTCTGAACATGAGAGGCTGAGTGCGGGCCTGAGCTGTGGAGTATCAAAGACTTGCCCTATCAGATATCAAGCGGTCTATCAGCCATCAGATATCAAACATGGAAAGTAATGTAGAAGCTGAGCTTGGAATTAACCCCTTGATGGGTTCTGAATCAAATTGACACCAAAATTGTGAGACTACTGATAAAAAGGGTTTTTTCAGAGGAAGATTCAGGCTGGCTGGGGGACATTAAACAGGGAAGATACCTGGATGGGGGATTTTAAACAGGGAGTAGACCAGCTTAGTCTGGATGGGGGATTTAAAACAGGGAGTAAAACAGCTTCGTCTGCTGGAGGACTTTAAACAGGGAGGAGACCAGCCTCAAATTTCCCGTGCTAAAGGAAAAAGCAAAGGTGAGCGCGAAGGGCATCCACTCCTAAAAGTGTTGTAGCCAAAACCAAATGTCAGCCCAAAGAAAATCAACCTAGGACTGATTAAGAGACTGACGAAAAACACTGACCCCGTCTGAACGCGGGAAAAGGCGGAGAAAGAAGATTCAGATTTAATTACTCTTTTTTAAGGCTTTAACTTCTAGCCAATAGTCATTCACCTTGGTTCCGAGTCAGTGTTAGATTAGTTTGAAGGCATCAGTGCGTTTAAGGTAGGTGAGTAAGGTTCTATGCCATCGGAATCGTCACCTAGAATGTCTATATCTTGGCCATCCAGACAGGAACGGGCTAAGTCGCGGATAGTCTTTCTTATCAGTGCCTAGGATCGGGCTCTATTAATTATGACACTTACCCTGGTTCCGAGTCAGTGTTAGATTAGTTTGAAGGCATCAATGCCCTTTTAAGGTCGTGGTTATGTAACAGGGTTGGACATGGATATGCCTGTTTCGGTGCAGCATACTTAAGAGATAGGAGCCCCTCATATCGTGAGGAAAACATCACGGTATAAGGACTATAAGGGGACCTCTTCAATTTGCTGCATCGGGACAGGCATGTCCACGCCTAACCTTGTACATAACCACAACCTAAATTAGCTGAATCGAGATTCTATGCCATCGGAATCGTCACCTAGAATGTCCATCTTGGCCATCCAGACAGGAACGGGCTAAGTCGCGGATAGTCTCTTATCAGTGCTTAGGATCGGGCTCTATTAATTATGACACTTAGTGGCTAGAATATCTCGCATTAATTAATAACTGGCCAGGAAACAAGATGGCCGAGGTCCGATAAGTGCAGAAAATAAATAAAAAAAATCCATGTTTCTTTTTCTCTATACGTCTCTCATCGAATCGAATGTTTAAATACGTGAGTAAACTATCGTTTGAACGAAGTAGGTACATGAAGTACTGCACACAACTACACATTGAAGTTGACATAACTTTACCTACATGGTTTAAGTTAGAGGTATAAACAAGACATAGAGTTATTGTATCTTTTTAGAGAGTTACTTCCTGTGTAGTGACAAACTTTTAGCTTTTAACAATAGCAAGAACACGTTAGTTTCCAAAAGTCGGAACTACACATTAAAGTTGACTTTACAACTTTACCTTCATGGTTTAAGTTAGAGGTATGAACAAGACATAGAGTAATTGTATCTTTTTAGAGAGTTACTTCCTGTGTAGTGACAAACTTTTAGCTTTTAACAATAGCAAGAACACGTTAGTTTCCAAAAGTCGATCGTCCTTCGAACAATCTTGGAGTAAAATTCTTCTTCCACTGAATTCAGATATTTCAGATTTGCCCACCCCATAGCCCCTTTGGATTGTTAGTAACTACCTAGTATGAAGAAATGCCAAGTTAACCACACCCTTTCTCGTAGTAAATCAGGTAAAATACATGCTTATGTAGTATGACTAGTATGTACAGTAATATTAAGTACTCTCTGATTAGGACTTAGGTAGGTACGTGGGTAGGTATAGGTACATGATTCTGTTAGTAACTACCTAGTATAAAGAAATGCCAAGTTAACCACGCCCTTTCTTGTAGTAAATCAGGTAAAATACATGCTTAGGTATGTAGTATGACTAGTATGTACAGTAATATTAAGTACTCTCTGATTAGGACTTAGGTAGGTACGTGGGTAGGTATAGGTACATGATTTTACTGTGTCAACAGTAGCAGCTAGTTGTTCAAAAACATACAACCTGAAAATGGAAATATGGCTTGAATTCAAGAACATACCATCAAAAATATCTGTAGAAGTAGAGTAGAACCTCGATTATTTCAACTCCAAAAGCCATTGTTTTTTTTTTATATATATATATCTTTCAAAGGATATCCTATCTTTTCAGAGGAAAAGATCATAGAAAGTCATCATTTCAACCTCGATCATTTCAACTACCACCGGTCCCAATTAGTTGCAATAATCGAGGTTCTACTCTACATTATTTACATCTCCTCTTATAAGTTACAGGAAAAATCAGCTGACCTTGTTACGTTAATTGCAATGAAGTCAGGGGGGGGGGGAAGAAATGCAAACGTCAAAATAACCATAAACAATGATTTACCCTATGCAAAGCAAATCACCTTCTGATGAATTAATCCCATTTGATTACAAAGTAACAAGTAAATTAATCCGTCAATGTCGATTAATTGCTCAAGTATTAAATAAACTTTATGTACGTACTAAGTACCTACATATAATTGCTATGTACCTACCTACTAAGTACATATTATAATTGTTATGTAAGTATTTTTTCTATGTACAAAGTACTTCTGTTTGTTTTCTCTTGATTTTTCTTCGTTTGCGTTCCTTAACAGGCAGTTTGCACATCGGTCTAGGTCGTGGGTTTGATTCCCGCCCAGGGTGAACAATCATTATCCTAAACCAGTGGTTCCCAACTGGTGGTCCGCGGACCACTAGGTGGTCCGCGGGCAGGTTTCAGGTGGTCCGCGAAGCCGTCCAATAATCTACTCTATTGTTTTTTTCACATCTGTTAAGTCTTAAAAGCGGCTGAAATACCTCCCGGCCAAAACACCGCTAACCGTTGGTTTCCAAAACTTTTGCGATATCTCTAACCGTTTATTTAATCCTATATAGGTAGGGAGTTTTAGGTATGGTTCTTGGGGGGTCTGTTCCCATATTGAAGTCTCTAACCGTTTAGTCCTATAGGTAAGGAAAGTCGGGGTTTTAGGTATGATTTTGGGACGGGGAAGTCTATTCCCATAACTTTTTCGGTATCTCTAACCGTTTAGTAAGTAGAGACGAAAACCGCCCAAAAGCTATTTCTTGACATCTTTAACAGTTTGGTCCGATAGGTAAGGAAAGTAAAAACGAAGCTATTTGCGTAAATTGATTTATTCATGTTGGCAAACTGGGGGACATTAAACAGGGAAGATACCTGGATGGGGGACTTTAGACAGGGAGTAGACCAGCTTAGTCTGGATGGGGGATTTTAAACAGGGAGTAAAACAGCTTAGTCTTCTGGAGGACTTTAAGCAGGGAGGAGACCAGCCTCAAATTCCCCGTGCTAAAGAAAAACCAAAGGTGAGCGCGAAGGGCATCCACTCCTAAAAGTGTTGTAGCCAAAACCAAATGTCAGCCCAAAGCAATGAACCTAGGGCTGATTAAGAGACTGACGAAAAACACTGACCCCGTCTGAACGCGGGAAAAGGCGAAGAAAGAAGATTCAGATTTAATTACTCTTTTTTAGGGCTTTAACTTCTAGCCAATAGTCATTTACCCTGGTTCCTATTAGTTTTTTTTTCACATCTGTTAAGTCTTAAAAGCGGCTGAAATACCTCCCGGCCAAAACACCGCTAACCGTTGGTTCCCAAAACTTTTGCGATATCTCTAACCGTTTAATCCTATAGGTAGGGAGTTTTAGGTATGGTTTTTGGGGGGTCTGGTCCCATAAATTTCTTGACATCTTTAACAGTTTGGTCCGATAGGTAAGGAAAGTAAAAACGAAGCTATTTGCGTAAATTGATTTATTCATGTTGGCAGAGATCAGCATCGGCCACTCCGTCAGCTAATGGCTCATGCTATACCAGACATCGAAATAAAAACAAACACCACCACACTGTCACCGACAGACTTTATAGCGGGTGACACAGAATGCTTACACATACATGACTGAAGATCCGGTGATTTTGTGAAGATCCATTCTAACTATTGGCTTGTATGGAAATAAAAAGGTTTTCCATTCAATCCAGTAGAGACATACAATTTTAAAGAGAGAAATCTGTCAGTCTATAGACACAAAGGGACCCAAAAAAGTTCATCCCCGACCAGGTTTAATAGAGGGAAAGGGGACTGAAACTAAGGAGACATTATCTTCCAGAAATCGCAGAGAGAAGGAAGACAGGATAGGAGAAAGCTCGCCGAGAACGAACCTCATCCGTTGAATTCCGCCCCGGGCCAGAATCGAACTCACAAATGGATTTGAAATAATGTCAGTGTTTCCGTAATAGGTACCTTACAGTGTAAGCCTTACACAATCATTAGTAATGTCATTATTTCCAAGTAATGATGATGAAAAATCAGAAAATCGGGAATTCCATCATTAGTAATGACATTACTGAAGATTGTGTAAGGTACCTATAAGAGTGCAATTTTTTCCACGACCACCCCGTACATCGTCAGTCTCAGCAGAGAATTATGGCCATATGAACAACAAAGTGGCAACAAGCGCCACATCAACCTTGACTGCAAGACGCCATCTGATTAAATCTTTCCCATCAAGGAAGATAAAGCGAGAATTCACTTGACGTCTTGACGAGCATTGTACGTACTCGGCCACCTAGCCCGGGTTAGAATTAATAATTACCGAGGGGTTTTTTTCTAATCTTTTTTATTTTATCCTAGGAAATATACGACATAGGTGTTTTTTTTTTTTTTTTTTTTTTTTCTTTGTTTATAAATTTAATAATATGTTATATAATTTATTCCATTTTTACAAACTGAAAAACCATCACCAACACCCCTATTTGAGGGGGAAAACTAGGAGTAAGAGATTGATTTAAAGAACGATGAACAAGAGTCAAGATTTGGTAAAACTACATACAGCTATAAGAAGAAAAGACACCGAGATAGATCAAAGATTCAAAATAGAGGATGGGCACATTTAACTGTTGGCCTACTGGCCCAGTAGGCAAAAAAAAAAAAAAAAAAAAAAAAAAAAAAAGGGGGGGGGGAAAGAGAAAAAAAAAAAAGGAGAGAAAGGGGGACATCATGCTATTTAGGTCCATATTTTAGCCTTTTTTTCGGAAAAGGTCAATAAAATGGCCAAAAAATTCTCAAAAGGTCATTAAAAAGGGTCATATTCAGAGACAACCAAAGTCATATTGGTCATGAACATCATATATTATTAGTCATATTTTAGCTTTTTTTCGGAAAAGGTCATAAAATGCCATATTTTAAGCATTCCGAGCGGTTCCCGTTTTTTTTTTTTTTTTTATTAATTATTTATTATTTAAATAACATGTGTGGAGGAGATGAGGAAAATCGAAGACACAGTGTACCAGGCAGGAATGTAGAAAGAGAAATTAATTAAAAGGTCAAGGCTGTCCCTGAAAGAAACTTGTGGCTGGCAGGATGTGAAAAAGATCTCAAACATACATTCTGGACAGCAGCAGGACTTTGACAAGGGAAGGATGGACTATTCAAGACATCCTGGCCATGAAATATGCCGCCGTGTCGTCGGCAGACGTTGAGCGGTCTTTCTCGAAATTAAAATATCTATCAAGCTGACAGGGAGACCGACATTTTACTGTCGACAACATAGCACACTCTTGGGATCCTGTGTACGATAGCGAACAAATATAATAAAAAATAAACAAAAATTCAAAGACTCATTTACTACTGTTTCGGTTAAAAATAAAGTTTTTTTTATTTTATTTTCCGGAAAACGGTCATATTTTTGCTGAAAAATCAAATAGTCATTATTTGAAGGAAAATAAAGGTCATTAAGGTAATATTTTAGAGTCAAGTATATTGTAAAAATAAACCATCATATTGGTGATGGTTGTCTCTGGTGATAACTGATAAGCCGTGATAAGCGATAGTGGATTTATAATTAGCCAGAAGTTAAGACCTATGAATTCTTTCTCCCCATTCATTTCCATTTCCCAAGAGATAATTTAAATTAAACAATAAAAGTAACAGTAATAAAATTAACAATAAAACGCCAACAATAACACCCCATCACAAAGCGATAAATCGAGAGCACCAAATGTGTGACCTCAATAGTGTTTAATAGAGAGAGGACGAAAAATAGGTCAGCCTGGCTAGATATAGGCACCTTTGTCTATTTTGCGGTCTCTGTGGGGCCACTGCCTAGGGTTAAGTCTAGCCTACTCAATCTAGGTGAGGAGTCTTGAGAACTAAGAGGTCCTATGGCAAAATTTAATTGTGAATGCTTGAATGAAAATGAAATGAACAAGCTGGGTCTGTCCCTCCGGGAATTTTTTGGCCCGTAGTTTATTCGATCGTGGTTAAAGAATACCTATGTACCTACCTAATTTGTTTCATATTCAGTTTATTATTATTCTTGATTTGATTTTTTAATTTTACTTTCATGTAATGATTTAAAATCAAGACTAGAGCCCGTTCTCCCTTTATTCCCAATATAAGGTTCAAGTCACCCATCCATTTATTGGCCTTGCTCGGCGTAGCTTAACATAGATGACGCTAAAACCGGTCTTAAATTAACGACTGAAGTGTTATCTAAAACTTTCTCGCTTTGAGTTCATAGGTCGTCGCAAATTTCGAGATCAGAGCTCATTTGTGTGAGAAAATGTGAAAAAAATCCCCCAAAAACCAGTTTTTTTGGATTTTTGGCTTTATGGTTTAACAAAATTTGCACCACCATTTTCGTGTTCCTGGTAAAAAGACCTTTAATTTGATATATAGGTCGACTAGGTTTGGATAAGTCCTTCTATGGGAACGGACAGACCGACAGAGAGACCGAGCGAGCGAGTGACAGACACCGAAGCGAATACAATAGTCCGTCCCTTATACCTTTTTATTACTATTGTAATAATAGCGTAAATGGTAAGAGACATCGAAAACATTTTTGGTCATTTGGATGTGAATTTTCTAATCTATGTGATTTTTCACGCCGAATCGAATGGTGCTACTTCTAGAACTGTCCGATTTACGGTTGAGAAGTTACGGGTTCGATACTCCCCTGTGTCAACAAATTTCCCTTTTATTCGTGAATCGTTACCAAGTAAGCATGTGAATAGTTAAACCCATGTGAGCTCATCCGTTTGCTATGAAACTTTGTCAACTTATTGCTTGCACTCCCGTGAAGGTTATAGAGGTTCTTTAGCAAAATTTTATTTGAGGAACTTTCATTAAAGTACCTAGGGGCCAGTTGTTTTGTTTTTCGGTTCCAGGGCACCACTTGTCCGCGATGGGCTAGTTGTTAAGTTTTCTCTTCTAGGGGGCCGTTTTGAAAGTTTTCAGGGGACCTCAAGAAAAGATATCGACAGAAATTTTTCTCCCCGCAATGGCCCCATTAAATTCACACACACTACACCAAAGTCTCAATGAAAACAACGTATAAAAACCCCAAGAATTTTCGAAAACAACTCAAGGAAATAGAAAAAAAAACGATTATGGAACGGGGGGAAAATATCACAATTAACAAATTAGAAAGGAGATCTCCCAAGACCTCTATTGTGTAAAGGGAGAAGCAAACGGACGTAACTTCCACGCTAGAACTATGCGAGTTAGGCCCCGATTCGCTTTCTCGCGGAGATTAATCGAGAGAAGTCTGCAAGCTATTAAAATCGAATAAAATTCGTGGCGCCTAGGTTTCTCAGGGTCTCGTGGTGCTAGTTCTAGAACTGTCCGACTTACGGTAGAGAAGTTGCGGGTTCGATACTTCCCTGTGTCAACAAATTTCTCTTTTATTCGTGAATCGTTACCAAGTAAGCATGTGAATAGTTAAAAGTATTTCAGAGAATCAAAACCAAACCTAATTCGGAATTTAACTATTTTACCGAAAAGAGGTACTTCAAGTTGGTTTTGAACAGACGATTGATGGTCCGATCCTCCCACTATCACCATCAAAGAAGCTCCGACAAAAGTAGGTACATCAGAGACGCAAACAAATGACAAGAAAGACTCACCATCTTCCTAATACATTAAGACTAAACAAGCCTAACATGATAGATGAATAAGGTAAGCTAAATGAAAAATAAACAAAACCAACCTAATAGTCGAAGTCACCTCTAACAACCTCTCAGACGCACAAGTCAATTTAACCTCATTGACAGCTGACTTGCTGGGGGTTGATGAAACAATCACCACAATGAAAAGTGCGATCACAAAAGAGTCTACCATAAAAAGGTCAGAGAGGCACGTCAAAGCGTCAGTCTATAGTTCACAGACATCAATATTTAGAAGAAAGATTAGAAGGCGTAATGGAACAATTAATATACATAATACTAGAAACCAATACAAGACAAGCCAAAGATTCCAGTCTGGTTTACAGACATCAATATTTAGAAGACAAATTAAGAAGGCATAATAGAGTCTACCATAAAAAGGTCAGAGAGGCACGTCAAAGCGTCAGTCTAGTTAACAGACATCAATATTTAGAAGAAAGATTAGAAGGCATAATGAAACAATTGATATACTAGAAACCAATACAAGACAAGCCAAAGATTCCAGTCTGGTTTACAGACATCAATATTTAGAAGACAAATTAAGAAGGCATAATAAAGGAGGAAGACGACGAGAAAGAAGGAAGGGGGAGGGTAAGATGTTCTGATTAGATAGAATGATAACAAAATATTTATTACAAAAGTATATAGGTTTTTATTAATACTAGGCGTTTTTAGGAACGGGAAGAAGAGAGAGAGAGAAGGGGAGAGAGAGAGAGAGGGAAGGAGAGAGACAAAAAAGAGGACAGAAGAAAGAAGGAGAGATTGATTTGTGTACCTAACTTTCTTCCAGCACATTTTTACACATTTTTTTCACGTTATTCCATTCTACTTTAAGAATTATTTACCCATTATTTTATTTAAATATTTTTCGTGGGATTTTTTTCTTCTCTGCACGAAATAGATGTTTTTATGTAAACACTGACACGGGTGGGATGTGAACCTGACTGGCAGGCGCCATGGTCTACCATCACTACCACGCAATCCAACGGGCACAGACTCTGTTATAACGCCCGTATACCTACTACAGAATTACAGATTACTCCAATCATACCACGCACGATAGTGGACCACAATACTCGTAGATTTTTAGAAGCTTAACCCATTCTTTAGGGCTGTCTAGCCCCTACACTTAAGCCTCAGATTGGGCTTTTTGTGTGTGAATGAATACCCACATAGCACTATAGGCCCGGATGCCACACTCACTACGTAGTGCCATTGGTGAGTGATCCGGGTCAAAATGAGATAGTGAGAATCATGATAGGAGTGAGAGTGTGAGTGTGAGGATCATGATAGTAAAAGTAAGTAAGTAAGTAGACTTGGCCATAAAATTGCATCCATCCTCTCATCTTGTCATATTTGATCCTTAGAATAAGCATAGATAGGAGAATGGATAAAATGTATATTGTAAACTAGTGGTTGACCCGTCCTTTGTACGGGACCACCACACACACACAAATACACTCCCCCCCACACACACCACACCCATCACACCACACCCATCACACACATCCCATCACACCCATCACACATCCACCACCACACACACACCACCCCCACCACACACACACCACACCCACCACACACACACCACACCCATCACACACATCCCACCACACACACCACACCCATCACACACGTAGGATGTTTGTATTCCTTAGCAATGTCAACTGCAATAATTTTACTCTGCAGGTCTGCACTCATTTGCAAGCCGGAAGTGAATTTTGTAGTCTTTGTCCCTAAATGCTCTAAAGCTGTGTCCACACATGGTCGATGGCCGTCGATCGATGTCGACTGAAACCGTACATACTGCTTCGACAGCATATGTAGATTAACTTCGTCCATCGACGGCCGTCGACTGTGTGGACACAGCTTAACAATTGTTATTTTTTTGTACACCTTGTCCAGTTTGAACTTCGTCACAAAAAAGCTAATCCTGCCTAGGTGGCATAGTCAAGACGCTCGCCTGGTAAAGGCTTAAATGACCAATGGCCCTACTTTTCCTAAAACAAACCTGATACTTTCCTGGACTAGGAAAAAAATGAGATTGTCGGAAGCCCAGTTGAGTGACTGGGTTTCTGAACTCTAAGAAGATTGATACTTTAATATCACATTCCAACACCCGTGAGCACGGGAAGTAACCCAATAATACATATAAGAGTTCTTTCACCCTAAATCCTAAAATTGTGGCACTCTATAACTCGTTTTTTTTTCTCAGTGTGGACGGGTTCATCTGAATACATACCCTGTATATCGGATACGGGTGTACCAGCGGGCTTAGTCACCCGAGTTTATCCTTGCACCTTGTCACAGACATGCACCTTGTAGTCCTAAGTGTAATACAAGAAGTACAAGTAGATATACTCGTACTATACTGTAGATTAGATATACTGGTAGACACATAAGGTGGTAATGATTGATGAGTTGCTAAACGTATTTGTCAAACCCCAGTCCATAGTGTAGTTGTAGTTGGCAAATGTAGTCGCGACCTAAGACATTATGTAGTTCCTTGTAGTTTGACTGTAGTTCGTTTTATGGTAGTCAGTTGGGAGGTAAGTTTATTTGGAAAGGTGCTGTAAGAGGTTTGATACAGAGAACTGTAAGTACTGTAACCGCTAAGGTCTTATCGTCCCGAAAACGAAGAAAGAAGGAAGACAGGATAGGAGAAAGCCAGCCGTTCCGAGAACATTATCCTTTCAGGAGAAAAGGTGCTTTTGATTGTCAATTGCTGATTATATTTTTGACTGGCAACTTTGTGGTAATTTTTGATGTAAAGGATTGGAAAAACACACAAACGTGCCTACTGGAACTTCATCGTAGAGTGTAGAGTTTTGCAGAGCATAGCTGATAGAACAGGTAGAGATGGCAGAAGACTCCCAGGCAGACCCTGGATGCTGGAGTGACAATATCAGAGAGGACATGGATATTATGGTATTGGGAGAATGGAAGGACAGAAACATCTGGAGGTGCGAAATCTTCAAGGCAATAGACCGGATACGGTCTGAAACGCCGCGGCAGTAAGTAAGAATAGAATATACCTTGTTTATCCTGCTGGGATAGGACTGAAAATTCCCTTTAACCTCGCAGTCTAACCAAAGTCTCATATATTTTGACATATTATGGGGAACACATATTACAATCAGAGTAAATGAACACCCTGACCCTAATTAAATAAAAAAAAAGTATACCTATAAAAGTACTTGAAAAAGAGAAAAAGAAATAATAATAGTGACGATAAAAAAAGGGATACAGTCAAAATAAGAGTAATGGAAGGGTATACATTTAAGAGGAGTTATGAGTATTAATAGAGGGAGTTCTTCTTCTGTAGCTTTAGACTGTTGTGTTGACCCATCCTGTATACACACCAGGAGGAATTGGATTTTAGAATGGCACTACATACATCATGGCCTAGTAAACTATAATACTAGTACAATGGCTTATCACAACACAACATTCACAACAACATCGAGAGTAATACCCACCGCTGTTCTGTGTATTGTTTCATTTTCAACATGCAAAACAAAAACAAGTACCCTAATCTCAATCTGAAACAAAAAAAAAAAAAAACATACAAAAAATAAATAAATAAAAACTTAAATAGATAAATAGGTACCCAAGTTAGTTTTCATTCTAAAATAAGAAGTTCTCTGCTCATCATAACCGTGTCAGCCTACACTCTGCCAAAGAGTTATGAGAGAAATTATTATGAATGGAACGAGTTAGATCGTTATCGGATTCGGACGGTTCCTATGGTCATACAAAGAGAAACCGACTGAGTGGTCTGGCGGCACGCTGAGTGGTCTGACGGCACGGTCGGGTGACGTCATTAGATTTTGCAAATCGTCTCCGGTCTCAGGACCAAGGGCCGGATTTAAAGATAAGAAGAAAGAAAAACAAGACCACTAAAGAAGACACAAACCCAAATAACCCGACGGACTGTGTATATTGGAGAAGACATAGGCAGATCAAATAATAGACATCTTCCAGTCACTAAAGAAGACACAAACCCAAATAACCCGACGGACTGTGTATATTGGAGAAGACATAGGCAGATCAAATAATAGACATCTTCCACCCGTATTTACAAGAAAAGACGACACCACAAGCAACAACCGATATATTCATTGTATATTATTAAACAAATAACATACGAAACATACAGTCCCAGTAATCATGATAACCAATAATCAACCCCTCTCGACGTACGAGTATCTTTTGATGAACTCTCTGAAACCTAAAACGGGTTACTCCTGGCCCCGTAAAGCAGGCACATAAAAATGGTGGGTGGCTGAGTGGTAACGGCACAGTAAACCCTCAGGTTTTGACTTTCTATTGCTTTATTTATAGGGAACTTATACACAAGATGATACTAAAAAACAGCACCTATAATACTATACGGTCTTTCGAGATGGCCTGAAACAAGTCCACTATAGGGGGGGATCATTTTTCCAATATCCTTTGATCTCACTTACTAAACCTCTAAACCTTTTTTGTTTGAGTTTCAGGCGGTGTCAATTTTTAGTGTGGACGGACCTTTAATTTTCCTGTGCCCCTAATTAAACCCTATTTTCCACCCTCCTAAGTCTTCCCCTGATTATCTGATCATTGATGTGAGCTGTGGTGATTAGATATAGGTAGATTGGAGAGTATATCATAGCTCATGGCATCTCACCCTTACCCTTGCGCGTACGCTAAGGTCTCGGAGACTGGAACTTGGCGCCACCTGATATTATCACTACATTATTTGATATTGTTCGTTTTTTTGTGTGCATACAGGGTGAGCCAGATCAATATGTTGTTCCATTATATTGCTTACCGTTTATACTTGTTTTATTGTCTTCTACCCGACTCGAGTTTCGGCTACTTTGTAGGCTTTCTCAAGGCTTTGTTCCATGTAATACATTTTGGCAAACCTCCTAAAGCTGTGTCCACACATGGTCGATGGCCGTCGATCGATGTCGACTGAAACCGTACATACTGCTTCGACAGCATATGTAGATTAACTTCGTCCATCGACGGCCGTCGACTGTGTGGACACAGCTTAACAATTGTTATTTTTTTGTACACCTTGTCCAGTTTGAACTTCGTCACAAAAAAGCTAATCCTGCCTAGGTGGCATAGTCAAGACGCTCGCCTGGTAAAGGCTCAAATAACCAATGGCCCTACTTTTCCTAAAACAAACCTGATACTTTCCTGGACTAAGAAAAAGAAAAATGAGATTGTCGGAAGCCCAGTTAAGTGACTGTGTTCCTGAACTCTATATAAGAAGATCGATACTTTAATATCACATTCCAACACCCGTGAGCACGGGAAGTAACCCAATAATACATATAAGAGTTCTTTCACCCTAAATCCTAAAATTATGGCACTCTATAACTCGTTTTTTTTTTCTCAGTGTGGACGGGTTCATCTGAATACCCTGTATATCGGATACGGGTGTACCAGCGGGCTTAGTCACCCGAGTTTATCCTTGCACCTTGTCACAGACTTGCACCTTGTAGTCGTAAGTGTAATACAAGAAGTACAAGTAGATATACTCGTACTATACTGTAGATTAGATATACTGGTAGACACACAAGGTGGTAATGATTGATGAATTGCTAATCGTATTTGTCAAGCCTCAGCCTTAGTGAGCTGTAGTCGGGACCTAGGACCTTATGTAGTTCCTTGTAGTTTGTACTTCATTTTCTGGTAGTCAGTTGGTGGGTAATTTTATTTGGAATGCCAGCCTAGTTAGCTTGGTTGGTAGCGCATCTGCCTTGTAAGCGCTACACAAACATGCTACTGAGACTTTATTGTAGAATGTAGAGCATAGCTGTAGACTGTTGTGTTGACCCATCCTGTATACCCACCAGGAGGAATTGGATTTTAGAATGGCACTACATACATCATGGCCTAGTAAACTACAATACTAGTACAATGGCTTATCACAACCTAACATTTACAACAACATCGATAGTAATACCCACCGCTGTTCTGTGTATTGTTTCATTTTCAACATGCAAAACAAAAACAAGTACCCTAATCTCAATCTGAAACCAGAGAGGTAGACCCCTTAAAAGACGAGAACTCTGACAAGGTATCACCAATCAATAAAATTTATTGGACTGACCCAAGTTTTGGTTGCCAAAGGTATCACCAATCAAAGAATTCGAAAGCAGCATTGGCGGGGACCACACTTCGACTGTGCAAAAAACCTGTCATACTAAAAATCAACTAACGCCACACACACGAGCCATAAAACACTTTAAATTCGTACCTTAAATCACACACAATGCCATAAATTCGTACCCTAAATCACACATTGCCATAAATTCGTACCTTAAATCACACATATCGCCCAAGACAGTAGGTTATGGGCTACTGTATACGGCACCAATGCCATAAACGCCATAAGTTACACACTTGTCATAAAATGTCTATATGCTGTATATGCACCTATCAAACCTAACACCAGTAGTCATAAGTGACAATTATAACACTTTTTATGACAATTTCTCATATTTGTCATAAGTGACAATTATAACACTTTTTATGACGATAATTTCAAACACCTTGTGTGGAATAGTTATGTGACAATGCAAACAAACGATTGGATAATCGAACTTGGGTGGCAAATAGCTCATGGCGTTCGGCTAAAAGCAAGGAATAATAGATCTTATTTACTGCTCGAATAGGACTGAAAAGGCCCTTTACTTCAGCCATAGGCTTCGAATATTATTGTTATTGTGGTCGAATTCTCAAATTATAGTGAGGATAAAATTCCATACCTCGGCTAGGATTGAACCCACACCCTCCTGTTTACCAGGCATCTGGTTATGGGCTACTGTATACGGCACCAATGCCATAAACGCCATAAGTTACACACTTGTCATAAAATGTCATGCATTAATAGGCTATATGCACCTAACGAACCTAACACCAGTAGTCATAAGTGACAATTATAACACTTTTTATGACAATTTCTCATAATTGTCATAGGTGACAATTATAACACTTTTTATGACAATAATTTCAAACACCTTGTGTGGAATAGTTATGTGACAATGCAAACAAACGATTGGATAATCGAACTTGGGTGGCAAAGAGCAGCTCATGGCGTTCGGCTAAAAGCAAGGAATAATAGATCTTATTCATACTGCTCGCATAGGACTGAAAAGGCCCTTTACTTCAGCCATAGGCTACGAATATTATTGTTATTGTGGTCGAATTCTCAAATTATAGTGAGGATAAAATTCCATACCTCGGCTAGGATTGAACCCACACCCTCCTGTTTACCAGGCGAAGCTCCCTAAAACTTGGAGATAGAGACGGAAAATGACAGAAAGAATGGAGAGGGAGAAAGAAAGAGATGAGAGACCTAACAGAAACACTGAATCACGAATGGAGAGGGAGAAAGAGAAAGATTGGGAGAGGAGGGAGAAAGAGAGAGGCGTCAGGGAGAAAAATATGTAATAATTTCAAACACCTTGTGTGGAATAGTTATGTGACAATGCAAACAAACGATTGGATAATCGAACTTGGGTGGCAAAGAGCAGCTCATGGCGTTCGGCTAAAAGCAAGGAATAATAGATCTTATTCATACTGCTCGCATAGGACTGAAAAGGCCCTTTACTTCAGCCATAGGCTACGAATATTATTGTTATTGTGGTCGAATTCTCAAATTATAGTCAGGATAAAATTCCATACCTCGGCTAGGATTGAACCCATATGGACCCTCCTGTTTACCAGGCGAAGCTTCCTAAAACTTGGAGGGAGAGAGGGAGAGAGAGAGAGAGAGAGAGACGGAAAATGACAGAAAGAATGGAGAGGGAGAAAGACAGAAATAGTGGAGGTGGAGAAAGAGATGGGAGACGGAGAAACACTGAATCACGAATGGAGAGGGAGAAAGAGAAAGATTGGGAGAGGAGGGAGAAAGAGAGAGGCGTCAGGGAGAAATATGTCTCGACTCTCCTTCTCTCCGCTAATATTTAGTTTTGGGTAATTTAATAGAGGTGCGTGTAGGGGGGGTTCAAAAAGTTTCGCACCACTCTTTTCCAATCTACCCCAAAAAGAGTTTCACCCCTAAAGAAACCAATTAGAATCAGCTCCGGAAAGTGTAATACATATTAATATTGAAAAAAAATCAAGATTGATTTAATTAGGTAAATTTCAATGTTCTGAACTTCTGTCCTGTGTGGTATTGTGACCATTTCGAAGTGCATTCCTCAATTTTACTCCAACTTTCTCGTCACCCTGTACCTAACCCTCGTTTTTACCCCCACCTCTTTGTTAGGCTTTTATTCCATGTAAAATTATCCCCCTAATATATCACTTCCTATATTGCCGTCGAAATATGTCTAGATTTTCGTCATAGTTAGCTAGTGATGGATGTGGCCTCGATATTTACTAGCGCCTAGACTGGCTAGCTAGAGTTTGTAGACCTTTTAAGCTTTAATGAAAGCTTTACGCTCTCTTTCCTTCTTCCTTTACTTTTCCTAACGCATTTCCCCTCCTTTCCTTTCTTCCTCCTCCCTTCTCTCTCCCCTTTTTACCATTTTTTCTTCTCTACTTTATCTCTCCTTCTCTCTCTCTCTCTCTCTCCCTCCTGACGCCTCCCCATTCCATATCTTTTCTTGACCCGACTCACTTGAGCCATGACGCCTATCTTGTTAGGCACAAGGCATGACGCACCGCGTCGTGTCAAAAAACTATCGCCGACACGGAAGGAGGGAGAAGAAAGAGGGGGAGGATGAGGAGGCGTCAAAAAAGTGAGACTTCTGAGACATTCATAGGGAAAGAATGGAGGAGGAGGAGGGAGAGGGGGAGGAGGGAGAGAAGGAGGAAGACGACGAGAAAGAAGGAAGGGGGAGGGTAAGAAGTTCTGATAAGATAGAACGATAACAAATTATTTATTAGAAAAGTATAGGTATATGCTTTTATTAATACCAGGCGTTTTTACGAACGGGAAGAAGAGAGAGAGAGAAGGGGAGAGACAAGAGAGAGAGGGGGAGAGACAAAAAAGAGGACAGAAGAAAGAAGGAGAGATTGATTTGTCTACCTAACTTTCTTCCAAATTTTTACACAATTTTTTCACGTTATTTATACTTTAAGAATTATTTACCCATTATTTTATTTAAATATTTTTCGTGGGATTTTTTTCTTCTCTACACGAAATAGATGTTTTTTATGTAAACACTGACACGGGTGGGATGTGAACCTGACTGGCAGGCGCCATGGTCTACCATCACTACCACGCAATCCAGCGGGCACAGACTCTGTTATAACGCCCGTATACCTACTACAGATTACTCCAGTCATACCACGCACGATAGTGGACCAATACTCCTAGATTTTGAGAAGCTTAACCCATTCTTTAGGGCTCTCTAGCCCTACACTTAAGCCTCAGATTGGGCTTTTTGTGTGTGAATGAATAGATGCCACACTCACTACGTAGTGCCATTGGTGATGGTGAGTGATCCGGGTCAAAATGAGATAGTGGGAATCATGATAGGGAGTGAGAGTGTGAGTGTGAGGATCATGATAGTAAAAGTAAGTAAGTATGATGGGATGTGGTCTACGTGAGGCTCTGATTTTCTGAGTGAATTCTACAATTCAATGACCCACTAGTTCACTAGGAAATAAAGACCATTTTACTTCTAAGATCTATTTCGTCTTTTCCGCTAAACTTATACAAGTTGACAAAGATAGCTTGTAAAGATATGGGTGAGAGAGAATGAAAAAGGGGTATGAATCGCATGAGTGTGAAGAAGACAGAGAGAGGTTCATAGAGAGAGGAGAGAGAAAGAGAGGGAGGGAGTTCCACCTCTGTATTAAGAACAGCACTACATTGTTTCATCTTTTCTCTCCCTCCCTGCTTCCATCTCTCTCCTCTTTTTTTTTGTAGCTCATTAATTAATTTTCGTTTATTTCACTCAAACTAAGCGTGTTCAGTGAGAAAAAAGAGAGAGAGAGGTAGAGAAGAGAGGGAGAAAGAGAGATAGGGAGGAAGAGAAAAAGAGAGATGAGTAATATTGGCCAAAAATTATGACATTAATCTTATGACGGTGTGGAATGGGGAGAGAGATAAAAGAAGAGAGAGAGAATGGGAGGGAGAGGGAGCAACAGAGAGGGCTGATTCTGAGTAAATGCTAGCATAAAATGAGTTAACATGTGTTACAAAGAAGAAACTGACTTGTATGTTGTAGAAATGTGTCCACTTTTTTCCCCCAACTAATGAAAATTTTGGGGACACAATACAACTATACATCGCAATCACAAGAAGACACGGCCGAGGAACATGCATCTGGGAAACTGTAAATAAATATCGAAAGAGGAAGCCTAAAAACCCACAAACAAAGAAAGAAGATACAACAATTGAGCTAAATCCATCAAGAATCACCAAAAAACCCAACAGTCCAAAACAGCCAAAACCGAAAATCAATTACCAAGGCGTGTGACATCAGAGACCGGATGAACTCACAAGTATCTGCTGTCAAATCAATCTACCTCCAAACTTGAAACATGTCTTGGAGAAAAAACAACACACCAAAAACTACATCGTGTGTGTGGGGACGCCCACCCAACTGTCCTAGAAACAAAATTTTTAAACTCAAGGAGTAAAAAAATAAAAATTGAAAAAAAGTGAAAAAAAAAATCTAGAGGGGCTAAAAGTTCAAATTAATTCTCCAACATCCAAACGGAGATGTTAAATGTCTCATTTAAAATACAGAAAATGTATTAAAAACAAAAAACAAAAAAAAAACATACAAAAAAGAATAAATAAATAAAAACTTAAATAGATAAATAGGTACCCAAGTTAGTTTTCATTCTAAAATAAGAAGTTCTCTGCTCATCATAACCGTACAGAGAGAAACAGAGGTATCACCAATCAATAAAATTTATTGGACTGCCCAAGTTTTGGTTGCCAAAGGTATCACCAATCAAAGAATTCGAAAGCAGCATTGTCGGGGACCACACTTCGACTGTGCAAAAACCTGTCGTCCTAAAAATCAACTAACGCCACACATGAGCCATAAAACACTTTAAATTCGTATCTTAAATCACACACAATGCCATAAATTCGTACCCTAAATCACACATTGCCATAAATTCGTACCTTAAATCACACATATCGCCCAAGACAGTAGGTTATGGGCTACTGTATACGGCACCAATGCCATAAACGCCACAAGTTACACACTTGTCATAAAATGTCATGCATTAATAGGCTATATGCACCTAACGAACCTAACACCAGTAGTCATAAGTGACAATTATAACACTTTTTATGACAATTTCTCATATTTGTCATAAGTGACAATTATAACACTTTTTATGACAATTTCTCATATTTGTCATAAGTGACAATTATAACACTTTTTATGACAATTTCTCATATTTGTCATAAGTGACAATTATAACACTTTTTATGACAATTTCTCATATTTGTCATAAGTGACAATTATAACACTTTTTATGACAATTTCTCATATTTGTCATAAGTGACAATTATAACACTTTTTATGACGATAATTTCAAACACCTTGTGTGGAATAGTTATGTGACAATGCAAACAAACGATTGGATAATCGAACTTGGGTGGCAAAGAGCAGCTCATGGCGTTCGGCTAAAAGCAAGGAATAATAGATCTTATTCATACTGCTCGCATAGGACTGAAAAGGCCCTTTACTTCAGCCATAGGCTACGAATATTATTGTTATTGTGGTCGAATTCTCAAATTATAGTCAGGATAAAATTCCATACCTCGGCTAGGATTGAACCCAGTTTGACACGAGTGGTATTAATTTTATTCATTTGTATATCTTGTTCATGTATTTCTTTTGTTTTAATTATGTGAATTATCTTGTTTGTTATGTTTTAGGTAAGTTCATTGAAGCACAGTATTTATTGAATTAAGTTCATCGAAGCAGAATATAATTATGTATTTATGTTTGTTAGAAACACAGTCAATTGGCAAACATAATATATTCTGAGTATTGTTTTTGTTATGTTATGTCATATTTCAAAGTTTAAACAAAATCATGGATATTTGTTCAATTGTGTTTTTATCAACTTCATTTTAAATACAATCAGATGTATATTTATTTAATATTATATTTTTGTCATTTTCATTTGGAACATTCGTATTGATACATGTATCTTTGGAGTTTGTTTAGGTATGTTTTTCTGTTATTTGAATTATTTGAAACACAACATATTGAACTGGTGGGATTAGGAAATGTTTTTCAAAAGTTCGTGTTTTCGAAAATTTGTTTTTTGTTGATACCTATTTGTATTATACAGTGTGCGAGAAAAACGGAAAAAGTTTTGTATTCATAAGATCATTATTATTATTTTTCCTTTTTTTTACTTTCCTTATCCTATAGGAAGGAAAGTAATGTAATCGGTTCAAAATTTCGATGGTCAGTTTTTAGTGCCAAAATGCGTTTTGAGGTCCCTAGAGCCTAAATACAAAGTTTGAGCCATTGGTCCGTGTGTGTGTCTGTGTGTCTGTCTGTAAACAAAATATCTCGAGAACGGTAAGAGCTAGAGACTTGAAATTTGGTATGTAGATGTCAAATGTGACAAGGATGCGACACGAAACTTTTGGTTAAGATCGGTGCAACGGTTGGCGGCATTTTACCGCTTTTTGGCGGTTTTCGGTGTAATTTAACAATATCTCGGGAACGGTACAAGCTAGAGACTTGAAATTTGGTATGTTGTTCACAAATGTGACAAGGATGCAATACAAAACGTTTGGTTGAGATGGTTGCTACGCTTGGCGGTATTTTGACCGCTTTTGGACAGATTTCGACCGTTTTTTGGCGGTTTTCAGCTATAGCGACAAAACGGTTAAAGATATTGTAAAAGTTAGGGTAAAAGAACACTCAAATAAGCATCATTCAATAGGATAAGGAAAGTCGTGTGATGTTCACACCAGATTTTTTTAAAGAGGTTTCATAGAGGGAACGGTAACTGCTAAGATCTTATGGTCCCAAAAGCGAAGGGAGAAGGAAGACGTGATAGGAGAAAGCCATGTTGTTCCGAGAAAGAACCTCATCTGTTTAGGATGAAATCCTCCCCAGGTGGGAATCGAACCCGCAATCTAGCGCTTACGTGACGTCCCGAGATTTCATCTAAGAGCCTAACTTGAACATTTCAAGTAGATAGACAGATTGGGAGATGTTGTATTCAACGTGTTATAAGTCACTGACTGGCTGTTATGAGAGTTTTATTCTAAAGCTGTGTCCACAAATGGTCGACGGCCGTGGACTATGTGTGGACACAGCCAGGTAATATACATACATATTTAGTGTACTTACAGTCTACGAACACCCAATCAGGTGACAGCTTGGGCAGCTCAGTCCCGCCATCTTGGATTGGTTTGCTCTCTTCCTGAAGTTTATTCACCATCTTTCTCACTTGCTCCAAGTCAATCACCGGCGATACTTCAATCTCACCAAGGCACGTGGCTGAAACGTAACCAAGTTCTTATTTAGACCTTGTCCGCGTTGTAGCATGTCCAGAGCGTATGATGTCTGCGTTAGAGCATGCTCTGAGTATTTGACTCGGCAGATCTTGAACACCTTCACGTGATACAGACGCGGTCTGTCAGACCGTGTGAGCGTGAATGGCAATCAAGCGGGCCAACCGTACCCCTAATGTCAGACCGTGTGAGTCTGTCAGACCGTGTGAGCGTGAATGGCAATCAAGCGGGCCAACCGTACCCCTAATGTCAGACCGTGTGAGTCTGTCAGACCGTGTGAGCGTGAATGGCAATCAAGCGGGCCAACCGTACCCCTAATGTCAGACCGTGTGAGTCTGTCAGACCGTGTGAGCGTGAATGGCAATCAAGCGGGCCAACCGTACCCCTAATGTCAGACCGTGTGAGTCTGTCAGACCGTGTGAGCGTGAATGGCAATCAAGCGGGCCAACCGTACCCCTAATGTCAGACCGTGTGAGTCTGTCAGACCGTGTGAGCGTGAATGGCAATCAAGCGGGCCAACCGTACCCCTAATGACCGTCTGTCAGACTGTCGGAAACGTGTGTGGTGGGAAAAGCTTGGTATAATCGTATAGTAATAGTAATAATTGTGCTTTATTATTAAATTTTAACATATCATGACAATTATAACAAGATTAAATTGTGACAGCACTACCACTAGTCCACCCAACCCCCCCGGGGCCAACAGAAGGACGCGTGGAGCATGAGGGTGGCCCCCCATACCCCCCGCCTCCATCCGTCCACCCCAAAAGGGATGGGAAGACTAGAATTGCCACACTAAAGATTCAAGATAATCTTGAATCCTTGATTCGTGGCAAGGGAGCTATGTCTTAAATAAAAATAATTAATGTGTAATTAATGGAAAGAAATATAATAATAATAAAAAATAATAGTAATAAAATAATATAGTACTTAAACCATGAATAGTATGTTAGTTCCTATTGCCATGTAGCTATAATGTAATAAATAGAGATTTTGTTTTACCTATTTGATTATTTCAACGTCTATTCTATTGTCTATCAGCCATTTCTTGAGTAAAATTTTGAATCTTATTTTATCTTTCTCTTCTTTTATATGAGGAGGAAGATTTTCATATATTTTTACACCCAGAAAGTAAATAGATTTCTGACCGGTAACTGTTTTTTTACGGGGCAGTGAGATACTTTGTTGTCTTAGGTTGTACCTATGTTCTCTGAAGGAGAAAATGTTGCTTTTCTGGACCAGTGCACAGATGTTTCTGTGAAACAGGCCTATTACATCTAAAATTTTAAGCTCTTTGTATAGTCTTCTTGTGGGATAGAGTCTATTTTTTTTATGAATTATTTTCAGGATGGAATTTTGTACAACTTCAAGTTTTTTTAGGGATGTTTTGCTGGCTCTCCCATATGCACAGATCGCATACTCGATACAAGACTGGCAGAGAGCAAAGTATGTTTCTCTCAAGAGATTTAATTTTAAAAAGTTTCTGAGTAGGTAGTAGGAATGGATCATTTTTCTTAGTCTTTTAGTAAGTTTATTTATGTGATTATCCCACCTTAGATGTTGGTCTATTTCAACCCCTAGATAAGTCCAACTGTGCACTAGTCCAATAGAGCCACATTGACATGTAGTTTGGTCACAGTTGTCCACATGAATCTGAACGCCGCACTGTCGAGGCAGGGTGGTTTTAGTGATACAGAGTGGCAGAATCTTGGTTTTATCTATATTAATTTTAAGATTATGTTCTTCGAACCATAGGTTGATTTTTTTCATATCATTTTGAATATGCTGAAATACTTCAGTCCAGGTATCACCCCTGACACACAGTGCGGTGTCGTCCGCGTAGGACACAAGTCGACCTCCTAACCTCATGTCATACATTTTATGGACGTAAACATTATACAGCACTGGGGACAAGACTGTCCCTTGGGGGGTAGAATAGTGGCTGTTAACCAACTCATCGCTTAAAGTGGTGCCGATTTTAACCATTTGTGTCCTGTTGGTCAGGTAGCTACTGAATAGTCCTAATGTATGTTTTTCAAACCCTATTTCCTGTAGGATGCTAATGAGAACCTGGTGAGATACCCGGTCAAAACATTTAGATAGATCCAAAAACAAAATGGCGGCCATCTGGCCTTTGTCCATAGCCTCATAAGCATATTCGATGACTTCTACAATAGCGTCGTTCGTGCTCCTACCTTCACGAAACCCGTACTGTGATTCTGAGAGAATTTTGTTTTCATCAAGGAATTTAACCAGTCTCACTTTAATGATTCTTTCGAAAATTTTGCTGAAAGCAGTGGTAAGAGAGATGGGTCTGAAGTTCTCTACGAGGTTTTTATCGCCTTTTTTGTATACTGGTTTCACAATGGCAACCTTGAAATTTGAAGGATAAATACCTTGCCTCAGGCAAAGGTTGTAGATATAAGCAAGAGGTTTGATGATGAAACTTTTGATTTTCTTGAGTGTTTTTATCTGGATGCCATCGTGACCGCCAGCAGACTCACCTCTCATCGAGTCTAGAATTTTCCCAATCTCTTTTTCACCTACAGGTCTGAGATAAAAACTACTGGGGTAGGTATTTTGAGGAGGAGCACGTCTGACCCTATGTGTACCATTTTCGGACAAGGAACTGCCTACTTTAATATAGTGCGAATTAAAAATGTTCGCAACTTTTTTAGGGTCCTTACTAACTTCTACCGTCTCATTATCTACTATGATGCTGATTGGATCACCTGTTTTCTTTGGCTTATAATGAATAGCTTCATTTAGAGTAGAAAAGATTTTCTTTTTGTTACCTTCAGCTTGTGCGATTTTAGCTGCGAAATAATTCGCTTTTGCTTTTGAAATGATATTATTTAATTTATTTCGATATACCTTATATTGAGCATGCAATCTCACATTGAATGGTTGTCGTCTGCAGTTTAGGTGGAGTTTGTCCCTATTTTTTATACTGTTAATAAGTCCCTCTGTAATCCATGGGGTTTTAATTTTTATAACTTTTTTGTTTTTTATAGAAGAGTTCTGGTCTATAAGTTTTTTAATTTTTTCTACGAATATGTTTGTGCTTAGATCAGCTTCGGAACATGAAGTAACGTCCTCCCAAGTCTCTTTGCTTAGGTCTATGGATAATTTATTAAAATTGATCTCTGTGACCGAATAAATGTTGCTATTTTGTGTAGATTTTTCGCCTTTGAGTCTAAACTTAAAAAGCACCGCATCATGATCTGAAACATTACTTTTTAGTACAAATGATTTTCCTAAGTCACCTACTTGAGGACTGACGAACACGTGATCCAAACAGCTTCTTAATCTAGTGGCTTTATCACAGTATGATGAGAAACCCTTTTCTGCTAAAAGATTGAGATATTCACTAGCCAGGTTATCATTGCTATCTAAAATATTAATGTTAATATCACCTAGAAGAATTTTGATGCTGTTGGGACCGCTTATTAAGTCCAACATTTGTGGTAAGGCTTGAATAAAGTTCTCTTTTCTTCCATTAGGTGACCTGTATACTGCCGCTCCTGAGAAATCTTTTTTATTTTTAGTAAACTTGAAGGTCAAGCAATTGGAGTCTATTATGTTAATCTCTTTACAAAAGCTTTCTAATTCAGAACGAATGTACACAACCACTCCGTCATTTTGACGGTAATGGCTAGTAGTGTGATACATATTGTAATCTGCAATTTGGAAAAGGTTAATATTTAACTTGGTTGTAAGCCAGGCTTCCGTAAGGACAATACAGTCACACTCTGTGCCAAGTGCTTTAAGAAGTACCAACAATTGATCAAAATTCTTATTTATGCTACAAATATTTACTTGGAAAATTTTAAGGTCGTGAGTCTCACTTAAAAAAGCCTTACAGGATTCTATGTCTCCCACATAGGCCTCATCTCCCTCGTAGGTGATATTAAATAAAGGAATATGATCATGTATATCAGCCATTTATGCTAATTTGGGTGGAAAAGAAAAGTAAGTACCTAGGTAGATAAAATATTTGATATGTGAAGCTGATAAATGAAGGTAAAATTTGAAAGGTTACTACTGAAATTGGCGTAAAGGGTTCAATTTCAAAAATAGGAACTATGACTGTGCTAATAATAAAATAATTAGTGATAATGTAAACAATAAGAATGGCAAATATAAGTCTTACGGATTTCCTTGGTATGTTTGTACTTAGTCTTTCAACATTGAAGCTACATTGCTATTGTACATTGGCCAGGTCTGACTCTTCTCTTATCTGAACTCTAGTTTGTGAATTCTGATCTTTTCTGGTGTAGATATTTCCATCTCTGGTCCAAATGTATTTCCAATTGACAAGTCTTGCTTTCTCCTTTGTTTTACGCAGCAGTTGTTTGTTCTTGGGCGTCAGGTGTTCTGAGATGAAGATGGGTTGATCTCTTAGGGAGCGATTCACATCCTGAGCCATTATCTTGCCATTGTTGTTCTTTCTGTATCTAGCACAGGCATCAAGAATTATATTTTTTGTCCAGCGGGAGCAGAACTGTACAACAATGTTCTTAGGAGCATTCTTGTTGAACTTTGGAACTCTGTGAACAGCTTGTATATCCTTGTCCGAGATTTCCACTCCGACTTTTCCAGCAATTGCTTTCACTATCTCCACAGGGTTCTCGTTTGTTGTGGCCGGGAAGTTTGCTATCTCCAAGTTGTTGATCCTTGACCGTTGCTCCAACGTATCGATTCTTTTTGTGAGGGCTATAACCTCTTTATCCCTGCTTTCCGCTTCCTCTCTAAGCTTTCTATTCTCCGCCAATGCTTTCTCCAATTTCTTCTCCACGTTAGTCAACTTCTCCATGGCTTTCTTCATTACTCCCATGATATCTTCATTCGAGTACTTTTTGTAGCTGCAAGGCTCTTTTCCGACTTGGGAGTCTCCATCAGATTTCTTCCTATCATCACTCATTGTAACTTAGATATTGAAAAGTTAAAAATACCTATACCAGGTCTACACCAAATCACTAGGAATTGATACACGTTATTATTGAGGAAAAAATGGAAATAATCTTATGAGGAAAAAAATGAATTATTTTATCACACGACAAAATTAATTTTAAATCACTAGATGTTTATTCAACCAAATCTAAAACACAACTGAGTTAGAGTTGGTGTAAACACCCTGTTGATTATTATTTGAAGATTTGACACATGGAGATTTGACACCTGACTTTGTCCCTGACCTTGACACGTGCTGTTCATTAGGTGACGCTTCCCGAGACACTTTGTCTACCGATTCTATACTAATTAAAGAGGCGGCCGGAGTATTAGGGGATCTGGTGTTTGTTAATGAGGTGTCTGTAATTGATTTATTAGATTTACGTGTCAGTGTATTATTTGAAGACTTAGGTGTCTGTGTATTAAAAGATTTATTTTCCTTTTTTGAGTTAACTTTAGCTAAAGACTTCGTAACACTAGGGGGTTTACTGTTTGTGATAGAGGTAGGTTTGTTAATATTGGGAGTTTTAGTTTTAGCTTTCACAATAGATTCATTAGCACTTTTTGTTGATTTACTTTGTTTCTCTCTCCTTTACTAGAGCTCTTGAGTTCCTACCTACATCTCCACACAATGCAATGATTATGCTGAAGGTCCACGCACACAGATAGAATTCTATTCCTGGCTGTCTTGTAAATAGTTAGG
>NW_007378448.1:197339-202378 GCF_000475195.1 Diaphorina citri
AACGAAATAAATCGATTTCAAAAATACCGGTAAATCGTGAAGTTTGACGTCACTGCATACGCTCCCGTAGGCGATGACATCATAATTCATGACTCTCGCTTCGTTTGTTTGTGCGCAAGCGTTTCTGCGCATTTTGACGTGAAGTCTGACGTCACAACTCTTTGAACTTCTTTATTAGAACGGCAATTAAAAATTGAATTTTCGACCTTTTAAAGTTACTTTTTCGGAGTTTTGACCTCAGATTTGGATTTTTCACAACTTTTTACGTAGGAATCGACCTTTTATTAATAATATTTTCCCAATTGCAACTCCTCCATTATCCTTAAATAGACAAGGTCCGTTTTCGGAAAAGCTGACATTCTCCTACCGTGTCCTCCTTTTCTCTTCGATTTCGGAAAAGACCTTTGCTGTCAGGCTGTGTCCACACATAGTCCACACCGTCGATCGACGAGGTGCATCTATGAATCCATGTTGTCAAGGCAGTGTAAATTATCAGTTGACGTCGATCGACGGCGTCGACCATGTGTGGACACAGCTTTACAGTTCCCTCTATCAAACCTCTTAAAAGAAAATAAATACCCCTATGTCCTTTGAAAATGTCCCGTAATCTACCTAACTTACCTTTGTCATTGTTGTTCACAGCCTTTGGAGCCTCCTTGTTTGCATTCACATTCCCATTGTCACCTCCACCATCTTCTCCAACAAGACTTTCACCTCCACCATCAACCACATGTTTCCTTCCATACACTCCACTATTAGACGGACCTTCCATGTACACTTCGCCATTTTTGCCCAGTGCTTCATTGGCATTTCTACGGAGTATTTCGTTAAATTCTTCATGGGCGCTGGCGAAGACGTTCTTCTGATGGATTTCTTTGGATGATCCTTGTGGATTGTTGGAGAGTTGGGTTTTGGCTTTATATTCTGTTTTGGTTGCTGGTTCTTGGGGGTTACTGGTTTCTAAACCTTGGGTCCCTTTTGGGTTTTGTCTCTCTGGAATGCTTTCTTTGATATATTTTCTTGCAATGGTATTATCGATTCCTTCTTTGACATCTTTTGTATCGCTTTCAAGGGTGATATGGTTTGTAGTTTTCTCTGCAATTTCTGGTCCACTTTGAGTTCCTTTAGTATGTTTTGCGCCGTTCGCAGTATTGCCTTCAATAAGCGTTTCCTCAGCACTATCTGTCCTGTTTAGAGTTCCTTTGATATTATCTAGAGTTCCTTTGATACCGTTTGCAGTTGTACGCCTTTCTTTTCCACTGTCTCGGGTATTTTGAGTTCCTTTAATATCTTCTTCGTCATCGTGGATTTCTTTCCCTCTGCCAGTATTTTGAGTCACTTTCCCATCTTCTAAAGTATTCTGAGTCGGTTTCCCATCCTTCCCGTTTTCGGCTTTCTTTCGCAAGCACGCTGCGGTGACGAAAGACCTTCCATCACAATGGCGGGGATTAGACAAACTCCCATTGTGCGAACTTAACAAGTGGAAATATTGTTTTCCATTGCATTGTTTGTTGAGAAGGGGTTTTGACAACACCACTCTTCTTGGCAGTAGAAATAGAGCTTGGAAAAGTTTGACACGAGTGGTATTAATTTTATTCATTTGTATATCTTGTTCATGTATTTCTTTTGTTTTAATTATGTGAATTATCTTGTTTGTTATGTTTTAGGTAAGTTCATTGAAGCACAGTATTTATTGAATTAAGTTCATCGAAGCAGAATATAATTATGTATTTATGTTTGTTAGAAACACAGTCAATTGGCAAACATAATATATTCTGAGTATTGTTTTTGTTATGTTATGTCATATTTCAAAGTTTAAACAAAATCATGGATATTTGTTCAATTGTGTTTTTATCAACTTCATTTTAAATACAATCAGATGTATATTTATTTAATATTATATTTTTGTCATTTTCATTTGGAACATTCGTATTGATACATGTATCTTTGGAGTTTGTTTAGGTATGTTTTTCTGTTATTTGAATTATTTGAAACACAACATATTGAACTGGTGGGATTAGGAAATGTTTTTCAAAAGTTCGTGTTTTCGAAAATTTGTTTTTTGTTGATACCTATTTGTATTATACAGTGTGCGAGAAAAACGGAAAAAGTTTTGTATTCATAAGATCATTATTATTATTTTTCCTTTTTTTTACTTTCCTTATCCTATAGGAAGGAAAGTAATGTAATCGGTTCAAAATTTCGATGGTCAGTTTTTAGTGCCAAAATGCGTTTTGAGGTCCCTAGAGCCTAAATACAAAGTTTGAGCCATTGGTCCGTGTGTGTGTCTGTGTGTCTGTCTGTAAACAAAATATCTCGAGAACGGTAAGAGCTAGAGACTTGAAATTTGGTATGTAGATGTCAAATGTGACAAGGATGCGACACGAAACTTTTGGTTAAGATCGGTGCAACGGTTGGCGGCATTTTACCGCTTTTTGGCGGTTTTCGGTGTAATTTAACAATATCTCGGGAACGGTACAAGCTAGAGACTTGAAATTTGGTATGTTGTTCACAAATGTGACAAGGATGCAATACAAAACGTTTGGTTGAGATGGTTGCTACGCTTGGCGGTATTTTGACCGCTTTTGGACAGATTTCGACCGTTTTTTGGCGGTTTTCAGCTATAGCGACAAAACGGTTAAAGATATTGTAAAAGTTAGGGTAAAAGAACACTCAAATAAGCATCATTCAATAGGATAAGGAAAGTCGTGTGATGTTCACACCAGATTTTTTTAAAGAGGTTTCATAGAGGGAACGGTAACTGCTAAGATCTTATGGTCCCAAAAGCGAAGGGAGAAGGAAGACGTGATAGGAGAAAGCCATGTTGTTCCGAGAAAGAACCTCATCTGTTTAGGATGAAATCCTCCCCAGGTGGGAATCGAACCCGCAATCTAGCGCTTACGTGACGTCCCGAGATTTCATCTAAGAGCCTAACTTGAACATTTCAAGTAGATAGACAGATTGGGAGATGTTGTATTCAACGTGTTATAAGTCACTGACTGGCTGTTATGAGAGTTTTATTCTAAAGCTGTGTCCACAAATGGTCGACGGCCGTGGACTATGTGTGGACACAGCCAGGTAATATACATACATATTTAGTGTACTTACAGTCTACGAACACCCAATCAGGTGACAGCTTGGGCAGCTCAGTCCCGCCATCTTGGATTGGTTTGCTCTCTTCCTGAAGTTTATTCACCATCTTTCTCACTTGCTCCAAGTCAATCACCGGCGATACTTCAATCTCACCAAGGCACGTGGCTGAAACGTAACCAAGTTCTTATTTAGACCTTGTCCGCGTTGTAGCATGTCCAGAGCGTATGATGTCTGCGTTAGAGCATGCTCTGAGTATTTGACTCGGCAGATCTTGAACACCTTCACGTGATACAGACGCGGTCTGTCAGACCGTGTGAGCGTGAATGGCAATCAAGCGGGCCAACCGTACCCCTAATGTCAGACCGTGTGAGTCTGTCAGACCGTGTGAGCGTGAATGGCAATCAAGCGGGCCAACCGTACCCCTAATGTCAGACCGTGTGAGTCTGTCAGACCGTGTGAGCGTGAATGGCAATCAAGCGGGCCAACCGTACCCCTAATGTCAGACCGTGTGAGTCTGTCAGACCGTGTGAGCGTGAATGGCAATCAAGCGGGCCAACCGTACCCCTAATGTCAGACCGTGTGAGTCTGTCAGACCGTGTGAGCGTGAATGGCAATCAAGCGGGCCAACCGTACCCCTAATGTCAGACCGTGTGAGTCTGTCAGACCGTGTGAGCGTGAATGGCAATCAAGCGGGCCAACCGTACCCCTAATGACCGTCTGTCAGACTGTCGGAAACGTGTGTGGTGGGAAAAGCTTGGTATAATCGTATAGTAATAGTAATAATTGTGCTTTATTATTAAATTTTAACATATCATGACAATTATAACAAGATTAAATTGTGACAGCACTACCACTAGTCCACCCAACCCCCCCGGGGCCAACAGAAGGACGCGTGGAGCATGAGGGTGGCCCCCCATACCCCCCGCCTCCATCCGTCCACCCCAAAAGGGATGGGAAGACTAGAATTGCCACACTAAAGATTCAAGATAATCTTGAATCCTTGATTCGTGGCAAGGGAGCTATGTCTTAAATAAAAATAATTAATGTGTAATTAATGGAAAGAAATATAATAATAATAAAAAATAATAGTAATAAAATAATATAGTACTTAAACCATGAATAGTATGTTAGTTCCTATTGCCATGTAGCTATAATGTAATAAATAGAGATTTTGTTTTACCTATTTGATTATTTCAACGTCTATTCTATTGTCTATCAGCCATTTCTTGAGTAAAATTTTGAATCTTATTTTATCTTTCTCTTCTTTTATATGAGGAGGAAGATTTTCATATATTTTTACACCCAGAAAGTAAATAGATTTCTGACCGGTAACTGTTTTTTTACGGGGCAGTGAGATACTTTGTTGTCTTAGGTTGTACCTATGTTCTCTGAAGGAGAAAATGTTGCTTTTCTGGACCAGTGCACAGATGTTTCTGTGAAACAGGCCTATTACATCTAAAATTTTAAGCTCTTTGTATAGTCTTCTTGTGGGATAGAGTCTATTTTTTTTATGAATTATTTTCAGGATGGAATTTTGTACAACTTCAAGTTTTTTTAGGGATGTTTTGCTGGCTCTCCCATATGCACAGATCGCATACTCGATACAAGACTGGCAGAGAGCAAAGTATGTTTCTCTCAAGAGATTTAATTTTAAAAAGTTTCTGAGTAGGTAGTAGGAATGGATCATTTTTCTTAGTCTTTTAGTAAGTTTATTTATGTGATTATCCCACCTTAGATGTTGGTCTATTTCAACCCCTAGATAAGTCCAACTGTGCACTAGTCCAATAGAGCCACATTGACATGTAGTTTGGTCACAGTTGTCCACATGAATCTGAACGCCGCACTGTCGAGGCAGGGTGGTTTTAGTGATACAGAGTGGCAGAATCTTGGTTTTATCTATATTAATTTTAAGATTATGTTCTTCGAACCATAGGTTGATTTTTTTC
>NW_007378449.1:0-42606 GCF_000475195.1 Diaphorina citri
GAAATGCAACATCTTCATTGGTCAGGAGAGATCCATTTGACGGAGACATCAGCATGAGAAATTTGACGGAGACATCAGCATGAGAAATTGATGGAGACATCAGTATGAGAATATTGACGGAGACATCAGTATGAGAATATTGACGGAGACATCAGTATGAGCTTTTTTTTTCTTCTTTCTTTCTTCTTTTTTTCCGCTTTTCTCTTTTTTTTCAACTATCTTCTTAGGCTGATGATTCCCCCTTAGTCGACGTCTCCTTATTTCTATAATAATATGTATGTTCCTAATTTGTCATGTACCTATGTATATTATATGAAATAAAGAGATGTATATGTTAAAAAAAAAAATAAAGAATGCTTTCTAATACTTATATGTACCTACATACATTCTAATATACACAGCATGCTTTCTAAATACATATTATCTAAATACATACATAGGTACGCAATTTCGACAGCGTTGCTGAAAAGCGCTCGCATCCCAATTTCGAGCTACATTATGTTAATATGATGAATATTAGCATTAGCGTATGTTACGCCATTTTATTTATTCGAGCGTACGTATACGGGGTGAGAAAAAATACCCCGCGTCGTACGTAAGTATGTGTTTTATTACGTGTGCTGTATAGCTCGACAGTCGACAATTTTGAGTAGGAGAGAGAGAGAGCGATTAGGGGAAATGGAGGGAATGAACAAGAGAGAAAAAGAGGAAGTTATAGAGTGAGAGCGAGCGAAAAAAAGGGGGGGGAGGAAGTTAGAGAGAGAAATTGAGATAATGAAAGAGAGGTCCTGATTTTATCTCGTACCTACTCGTTTAATATCATGTTCTCTCTCTTTATGCTCATTTCCTACTTCTCTCTCTCTCTCTCTCTCTCTCTCTCTCTCTCTCTCTCTCTCTCTCTCTCTCTCTCTCTCTCTCTCTCTCTCTCTCTCTCTCTCCCTCTCTCTCTCTCCCTCTGTTTTTGTCTTTCTCTCTTCTCTGTTATTTTCTCTTTTTCTCCCTTTTACATTACTTTAATAAGTTCACGTTTCAATTTTCACTCGCTCCAACAAGTACATCACGTACTTTTTTTTTTCTCTCTCTCCCTCTCTCTCCCTCTCCCTCTCTCCTTCTCTCGCTCTCTTTCGATTTCACTCTCCCTCCCTTTCTCTCTCTTATCAAAAATGATATGGTAGTATATGTTGACATGTACTGACAAAACAACAACAAGAACAACAACAACAAGAACAAGAACAACAACAACAACAACAACAACAACAACAACAACAACAACAACAACAACAACTTGTGTGGGAATTCCCAGAAGTGATGATGTAACAATAACGTAAGGGTTTCTCTCTCTCTCCCTTTTATCACATCTCCCTGCCTCCCTTCCTTTTCTTTCCCTCTCTCCTTCTTTCTCCTTCTCTTATATCATATCTCTTCTTCTACCCCCTTGTTCCTCTCTCTCGCTCTCTTTTATGACCTCTCTTTCCCTCCCTTCCTCTCTCTTTCTCTATCTCTCTATCTATCTCTCTCTCTCTCTCTCTCCCCCTCCCTCCCTCCCTCCCTCTCTCTTCTTCCTTCTCCTTTTTGACTTTTGAAAAGGTTTCCTTAGATGTGTTACGAAAGAGCGAGAGAGAGAGAGAGAGAGATAAAGATAAGAAGGGAAATAGTATAACGAAAGCCTAGGGCCTTGTTGACTCCTGCCACGGATAGTCTTCGGAGAACATTAGGCCGACCCTTGGGCCATCCGAATAAGTCGGATCAGCTGGCTGGTGTGTTGGCTAGGATAAGGTACTGAGATGAAGAAGAAGAGTTGGGTAAATTCTGATATACAATTAACATTTAAACAACATTTTATTATGTTACAAGAGATAAAGATAAGAAGGGAAATAGGCAAAGAGAGAGATAGAAAAGGAGGGAGAGAGAGAAGTTGATCCTTGAACGCCATTGTGCTTGTGGTTTACTGTTACATAATTGCAAAGAGAGAGATAGAAAAGGAGGGAGAGAGAGAAGTTGATCCTTGAACGCCATTGTGCTTGTGGTTTACTGTTACATAATTGGAAAATTACTTTTCTATCCTACACACTCTTCTCATTTCTCACAAGCCAGCCTAGCTAGCTTTTGGAAGGTAGCGTGTCTGCCATGTAAGCGTTAGGATGCGGGTTCCATTCCCGCCCGGGTCAGACTTCTCAAGAGGAACGGCTGGCTTTCTCTTACCCTGTCCGCTTTATCTTCGATTTCGGGACGATAAGAACCACAACCACCACGATAAGAACCACATCAACCACCACGACAAGAACCACAACCACCACGATAAGAACCACAACCACCACGATAAGAACCACAACCACCCCGACCCAAAGTCTTATCTTTACTTCAAAATGAATAGGTATCTCATCTCTTATTGGAATTTATACCTAAAGACTACAGGAATTATTTAATTAAATATAGGCTTATAGGCATTTCTAAAAATGATTTTGGGTGAGTAAAAACACTTGGCTTTATGTTTCACGTATATTTTCATTAAATTACAGATGGATCCATTTCGGCTGTTACGCCATCATCAGTGTATTATTTGTTTTACCAAGTGTGTGTACCAACAAATAAGTTAATACAAACTCATTCCTTTGATGTTTTATACGCATTTCATTAAATTTCGTACCTTACGAGGAATACGAGGTATTTTTTTGTACGCCAGCTCCCGGTCTATTTCTTTCCGCATCAAACCTACCGTAAATTTTTTGAACCTTACCTGGTAATTTTGTGTACGCTACCTCCCAGTCTATTTTTCGTAACTTGAGGGGGTAATTTAGCAGACCGTAACAACTGTGTACAGCGTTGCAGAAAGTGAAAAACAAATACATTGTAAAAGGTCAAAAGTTGATAACGATTTAACATTTTGTTTGTTTGTTTTTTTTTTTTTTTTTTTTTTTTTTTTTTTTTTTTTTTTCCCCTCTTTTTTTTTTTTTTTTTTTTTTTTTCAAATATTCTCAAGCCCGAAGTCTGACCTTTGAAAATGTTCACCAGACTTTTCATCCCGGCTTTTTGTATACCTATGTACAGAGTACAGACTGAATAACATTAATAAAATTTATTTTATTTATTTATATTTACTTAACAGGGGTATTTTTTCAAATTGTGTATGATAAACAAAAAAAAAAGCCATTAATTTTCTATGAGGAAAGCTTTTACAAATTTAATGTCCACCTCGATAAACTTAAAAAAAAAAAAAAGTCCTAAGTATTCGGTAGATTATCCAATCTTGATAGATAAATTATATTTTTTATTTTTACTTCCTCTAATTAATATTAATTTTAATTTGATTTGTTCTCTCTCAGCGAAACGATTGCAATAGGGTAAGTGATGTGCGATGCTATGCTGGTACTGTTTTGCAACTAAATGGTTTGTGCTAATTTGTGGCCTTCTTATGTTGTATGCCCTCAGGAGGAGATCTATTGAAAAAGGGCATTTTTTTTTCACTGGAATTTTGTTCATCACAGAAAATGGTTTATTAAGTACAGAAGGGCATCTTTTTTTTTTTAATTCTTCAAAATGGCCCTTTTTCTGTAGATCTCCTCAAGCGCGGCAGTTTAGGGCTTGTCAAATGACGTCGCAAGCATTCTGTGTGGTAACTTTTTTGGCCTTGAAAATTAACCAATCAAATCGCTCGAAAAATGCCTTCAGCATTCCACCTGTTTCTGTACACCCTATAAGTCATTGTATAATATTGCTTGCAGCACAGTATATGTGTCACCTGTCACATACTCACCTACCCTTTGTACATTGATCGCTTTTATGCAAGAACTTTGATTAATGGCGCGGCAGTTGACCAAATGAAATTTTCGTCCTTTAGGCCAGCCACTCACTATCAGGTAGACCTGACGACAGGTAGGTACACCTGATCAGCTCTACTTTTTTTTTAATTTAAACAGGTCTTGATTATTGTTCCATAAAATGTAATATTATTACAAATCTATATTAATAAAAGAGTCAAATATATAAGACCTTGTTTAGACTGCGAGAGTAAAGGGACTTTTCAGTCCTATGCTGGTAGTATAAACAAGGTATATTCTATTTTATTCTACCTGATAGTGTGTGTGCTCACCAGGTATCAGGCAGACCTGACAGACGGACCTTTTCAGCCGTACCTGTCACCTGTCAGGTGTGTGTGCTCATTAGGTGTCAGGTCTACCTGATAGTGAGTGGCAGGCCTTAGTCTGTGTAACTGTTGTACATTTGCTTGGCTGTTTCTTAAGGTACTACTTCCTTGCGTGTCCGTGAGATAGGAAAGGCACCTATATTACGGAGTTAGAAGAATCGGGTCCCTTTGGACGCCCGGAAACCATCTGGGCTCCTTCTTGAGGTAAAAACACACTACCAAAGATACAGGGGGTAACAAATGTCACTCAAATTCAAAAAAAATTCTAAATTGCGCGCCGCAACAGCCATAGTGTGAACGGATCTTAACTTTTAGAAATAAAATTGGTCTCAAAAGAGAGGTAATGTTGTCTTCTATCTACACATGTAATTAGTTTCTTTCTAGCTTTAACACATTTTGTGCCATGGTCAAATGTTTGGAGCAAGGTCAGGTACCTGAAAAAAATGACAAACTTGCGGATATCTCGGTTATTTTGGGGATTTCTCAAAAGTGTCCGGGGAACTTTTGTAGCCCTAAACCTGTACTATTCGCCATTTTCGGCTTGACTTAGCTTTGTGATACACCCTGTATAGTGTATATGTTGGTAATAGAAAGTAAATAATGTTTGGCATTGTACAAAATAAGAATGGTTGTGCATTTTTTATTACCTTGTTTTTCTCTTGTGTTGAATGTTGGTTTCTAAATGTAAAAAAAAAAACCTTCGAAAGAAATTAATCTTGTGAAATGGATCTTCCATTTTTCTTTATCTTTACCGTCATCTATCTTCTATTCCTCAACCTTCGAAAGAAATTAATCTTGTGAAATGGATCTTCCATTTTTCTTTATCTTTACCGTCATCTATCTTCTATTCCTCCTCCTCCTTCTTCTTCTTCTTCTTCTCCTTCTCCTTCTCCTTCTCCTTCTCCTCCTCCTCCTCCTCCTTCTACTTCTCTTCTTCTTCTTCTCCTTCTCCTTCTCCTCCTCCTCCTTCTACTTCTCTTCTTCTTCTTCTCCTTCTCCTTCTCCTTCTCCTTCTCCTTCTCCTCCTCCTCCTTCTACTTCTCTTCTTCTTCTCCTTCTCCTTCTCCTCCTCCTCCTTCTCCTCCTCCTCCTTCTACTTCTCTTCTTCTTCTCCTTCTCCTTCTCCTCCTCCTCCTCCTTCTACTTCTCTTCTTCTTCTCCTCCTCCTCCTTCTACTTCTCTTCTTCTTTTTCTTCTTCTTCTTCTCCTTCTCCTCCTCCTTCTACTTCTTGTTCTTCTTCTTCTCCTTCTCCTCCTCCTCCTCCTACTTCTCTTCTTCTTTTTCTTCTTCTTCTTCTTCTTCTTCTTCTTCTTCTTCTTCTTCTTCTCACTTCTCATCCTTCTACTTCTCTTCCTCTTCGTTTTCTTGCATAGTTCGTTGAAAACGACAACCATTAAAGAAAACCAATACCCACACACCTAAATCTTTCATTGTTTTATTTCAGTCTTTCTTCTACTCCTCCTCTTCCTCTTCCTACTTCTCTTCTTCTTTTTCTTCTTCTCCTCCTTCTCCTCCTCTTCCTCCTCCTCCTCTTCCTCCTCCTCCTCTTCCTCCTCCTCCTCTTCTTCTTTTTCTTCTTCTCCTCCTTCTCCTCCTCTTCCTCCTCCTCCTCTTCCTCCTCCTCCTCTTCCTCCTCCTCCCAAGTCGTCGGTCGTCAGTTACACATGTATGTATAATTGTATGTGTAGGTATGTAGATCTGTCACTTTCAGTTATGAATTATGATGTACAAGGTAGATATAGGTACATGTAATATGTAGGGTAGGTAATGATTGCGGTTGTAAGTACACACTACACATGAAATAGGTAATGCCTGTGGTTGTAGGTATGTAGGTATGTAGGTATGTATGTATAATTGTATGTGGAGGTATGTAGATCTGTCACTTTCAGTTATGAATTATGATATACAAGGTAGATATAGGTACATGTAATATGTAGGGTAGGTAATGATTGCGGTTGTAAGTACACACTACACATGAAATAGGTAATGCCTGTGGTTGTAGGTATGTAGGTATGTAGGTATGTATGTATAATTGTATGTGGAGGTATGTAGATCTGTCACTTTCAGTTATGAATTATGATATACAAGGTAGATCCTCCTCCTCATTTTTTCGACTGCGTAGGTGGTTCCAAATGACCACCATTTAAACCCAAACATTGCCAATAAAAATAAAAAACATCTACTGGAAACACCTAAATCTAATGCATAAAAACAAAATAAACCTCGATAAAAAAAAGCACAATACTAATGCTGAGGTTAATGGAGTGTATCACGCTCTCTCTCTCTCTCTCTCCCTCCCTCTCTCTCTCCCTCCCTCTCCCCCTCCCTCTCTCCCTCCCTCTCTCTCTCTCTCTCTCTCTCTCTCTCTCTCTCACACACACACCTACATTTATTATATTGCCATAAACACGACTTGACTTGGGAAGGTTTAATAATTTGACTGCAGATTGCAGAACTCATCAGATTAGTTCCACATGACAAAACTCTGGAGAGAGAGGAAGAAGAAGAGGAGGAGAGAGGAAGAAGAAGAGGGAGAAGAAGAAGAAGAGGAGGAGAAAGAAGAAGAAAAAGAAGACTAGGAAAAACTAGAAGAAAATCAGGAGGAGGAGAAAAGTAAAGACAGGCAACGGTTAGTGTCATTTTACAGCTTTTTGGCGGTGTTCGGTGTAATTTAACAATATCTCGGAAACGGTATATTATATTAAGCTAGAGACTTGAAATTTGGTATGTAGTTCACAAATGTGACAAGGATGCAACACAAAACATTTGGTTGAGATGGTAAGAAGAAGAGGAGGAGAAAGAAGAAGAAAAAGAAGACTAGGAAAAACTAGAAGAAAATCAGGAGGAGGAGAAAAGTAAAGACAGGGGAAGAAGGAGAAGAAGAAGAAGGAAGAGAGGATTAGAATATTAGAACCAGGATACGGAGGAAAAGACCATTCATAGGGCCAGAACCAGTGATAGGACTGAGCAACTCTGAAACTAGGACCTTCATCAAGAGCTGGGCCCAAAAGGCACACCAAGATAGGTGGGACAAAGCTTCAGGACTCCGATATAGCAAACTCATGATGTTAGGGCCAAACAAGGACCTAATAATAATAATAATAATAATAATAATAATAATAATAATAATAGAGAAAGAGAAAAAGAAAGAGTGAGAGAAAAAGAAAGAAAGAGAGAGAGAGAGAGAGAGAGACGGCGAAGAATAAAGAGAGGGAAAGAAAAATCCTTGGGCAAGAGAAGAAAATTAAATTGGCCGAATGGAATAGAATAGCATAGAATAGAATAGAATGGAATAGAATAGCATAGAATAGAATATACCCTGTTTATCCTGCCCGAATAGGACTGAAAAGACCCTTTACCCCAGCAGTCTAAAAAGGTCTTGGGAGAGAGAGAGAGAGAGACAGAGAGAGATAGAGAAAGAGACACAGAGAGAGAAAGAGAAAAAGAAAGAGTGAGAGAAAAAGAAAGAAAGAGAGAGAGAGAGAGACGGCGAAGAATAAAGAGAGGGAAAGAAAAATCCTTGGGCAAGAGAAGAAAATTAAATTGGCCGAAACAAGAGACGGCGAAGAATAAAGAGAGGGAAAGAAAAATCCTTGGGCAAGAGAAGAAAATTAAATTGGCCGAAACAAGAAAATTTTACATCGAAATTGAAGTTTGAGAGGGAAAAAGACTAGAAGAAATGAAGAGAAGAAGAAAACAAGGGAGAGGGAGAAAGGGAGAGAAAGAAAGAGGAACAGAACAATGGAAGAAGGGCAAGGGAGAGAGAGAGAGAGAAAAATGTAGAGAGAGTCTGGAAGGCTGCAGTAATAGAGATAAATCCGATTGAAAAGAGGAAGAAAGATTAGAATGAAGATTACATCAATTTAGACTATTATGTATTTAAAGATTAGGAGGGAGAAGAAGAAGAAGAAGAAGAAGAAGAAGAAGAAGAAGAAGAAGACGAGAGAAAGAAAAGGAGAAATAATGAGACTAATACAGAAATAGGAGAGAGAGAGGAATGAAAAAGAAGAGAGAAAGAGTAATAGAATCATGTAATAGGAGAAAAAGAGAGAGAGGGGGGAAGAAGAATAAGAGGGAGAGAAAGGCAGTTAGAGGGAGAGAGAAAGGAAAAGAGAAAAAAGATTTATTTTGCCCTATTAGGGAGAATTGCCTTTTATTGAATTGAATAAGAACTTTATTTTTAGGTTCCTGCTTGTTACGTCAAGATTACTGGAAAGTACATAATATTACCGTCATCTATCTTCTATTCCTCCTCTTCCTCCTCCTCTTCCTCCTCCTCCTCCTCGTCCTCCTCCTCTTCTTCCTTCTCTTCCTCCTCCTCTTCCTCCTCCTCTTCCTCCTCCTCCTCCTCCTCCTCCTCCTCTTCCTCCTCCTCCTCCTCCTCTTCCCCCTCCTCCTCTTTTTCCCTGGCATGGTAATGCTTGAGTAATAAAATAAAGCCGTGCGAGACTTTGATAGTCATTTGACCTTTGCCTAGATGCACCCTAGGTATAAAACATCTGACATTTACGAAGTAGAGAGCCACACTGTTGTATGTTAGTCAGTTGGGAACTACATAGGATACGTAGTCCAGTTGATGTTCATTGTTCATAGGGTACCTAGTCACCTAGCTCAGGGATTTCCAACTAGCGGCCCTGGGGCCACATATGCCCCGCCAAACCATTTTAGTGGCCCGCAAAGTTTTTTGGTTGGGCCTCATCCGGCTTCATTTTCGCTCTTTTACGATGGGGCTGACTCCGAAAATCCTGCATACGGACCTCCTACTAACCTGTGTATGTGGCCCGCGAAGTACCTGCCAATGTAGCATGTGGCCCGCACCACACATGGAAGTTGGAAATCCCTGACCTAACTAGTTGGATGTTTATTCTTTATTGTTTTAGTGAAATAGACCGAAACAAGCTTTTATATTTATAACTAATGTACGTCCAAACAAAAGGTTTCAAAAGGGGATTTTTTTGTCTCCCTATACCAACCTATCTATTATACCTACCCACTTATATGTTTATCTATTTATTTCAAATTTATTATTATTATTATTCTTTTGTATTGGTAGGTTTGAAAGGGGATTTTTTTTCCTTTTTAATTAATTAATATTTTTAAATAAGTATGTGCCTAGGTATATTTATTTGTTTATTTAATTGAACCTGCCCTGCCCTGTCGCTTGGGCATGGAGTGTTTAATAAATGAAGAACTCAAATTGAACGCCAGGAGCTCCCAAAATGGGCATATCCACTCAAATTTCTTTAGAGGAAGGGTGGGGATTCTGATACCCCTGTAGCGCTAGAAAGTTGCTTTGCTCTGTCATAATTTCACTTTCTAATTTAATAATGATGGAAAAATGACCCAATGGCTCCCAAAATGGGGATATCCACTCAAATTTCTTTAGGGGAAGAGTGGGGATTCTGGTACCTCGTAGCGCTAGAATGGCTCCCAAAATGGGGATATCCACTCAAATTTCTTTAGGGGAAGAGTGGGGATTCTGGTACCTCGTAGCGCTAGCATGTGACAAGGATGCAACACGTTTGGTTGAGATGGTTGCTGCGCTTGGCGGTATTTTGACCGCTTTTGGACAGATTTCCTGGTACCTCGTAGCGCTAGAAAGTTTCGTGCTCTGACTCTCTCATAATTTCCCTTTCTAATTTAATAATGATGGAAAAATAACCCAATGGCTCCCAAAATGGGGATATCCACCCCTTTTTATCTGTCCCATAAAGGATGAAACGTTATTTATTTTATTTTCATACTTTATCGTCATTGTCATCAGGTGTCGATAATATTGTAAGACGGAAATACTGACCATTGTAATTTATGGAAAAAATAAGGAGCCATTTCTAAAGGACATTTTACTATCTACGTACATAATTTCCTCAATAACAATTTATCATCCTTTTTACTTTCCTTATCCTATAGGAAGGAAAGTAATGTAATCGGGTCAAAATTTCGATGGTCAGTTTTTAGTGCCAAAACACAACACCTACAAACAAATGGGCTTCCACCAGGATCAAATTGTATGTAAGTTATGCAGGGAGTGCGAGGAGACAGCTACTCATGTAATTTTCGAATGTAACTCCCTAACAATATGGAGACTTACTGTAGGGTTAGCCAACCCTCAGCATCAAGATGTCCATGGACACAACCTAACTGAAAAGCTTCTGAAGATCGCTCGGATCTTCGAGCTTACCTAGGAAACAGCTTGAGCCCAAACTGAGGCTTAGGTGTAGGGGCTGGTCAGCCCCAAAGGATGGGTTAAGCTTCTACGAATCTGCGAACAAGGAAAACGAGACTTAGGAAGAACTAGAATGATCTGTCGTTTTATCAAAAAAACTGTCTATTACATCAATTTATTACATGTTGTGAAAACATACCAATATAGTGACCAGTTCCGGGTTTTAACAAAAATTCCGTTTAGGGTCGAGCTATTCATTTTTCTCTTTTCTCTCTCTCTCTCTCTCTCTCTCTCTCTCTCTCGTTCTCTCTCGCCCCTCCCTCCCAATCATTTCAACCAATGATTGAATGTAAAAAAAACAACAGCAATCCGATTTAAATCTTCAATCTCTTGCTCTTTTTTATCTGGGATATAAAAAAATATTCAATTTTCTATTTTCATCCAAGGGCGAAGTCATAACGAGGGAAGGGACTTTTGAAAATCTGATCAGGGGGAGGGGGAAGAGTTAAAGAAAACTGATAAACGGGAGGGGGGAGAGGGAGAAAATGAGAAAAACTGGGAAAAATAGAAGAGAAGGAACTTAGTGGGAAAAAGAGAAGGGAAGGAGAAACTTTGTGGGGAAAAGAAAGAGAGGGAGGTCAACTTTGTGGGGGAAAAAATAAGGAAGAAAGGGGGAGAAAGTTGAAACGGGAGAAAGAAAGGGATAAAATGTGAAAACCGTGGGAAAAAGAAAAAGGGGAGGGATGAAAATAAAAAATAAGACAGAGGGAGGGAGGGAGGGAGAGAAAAATGTGAAAATCTTGGCAAAGATAAATGTGTGTAACTTTCTTTGACAGGGTGGGTCAAAAAACGCGTGTGGTTTGGAAAACTTTAGGAACCTATACTGTCGAGTAATACTGGCACACTGTATGTTTTGGGTTCAGTTCGTGGCTAGGTCGAAATTTTTGAAGTTTTTTTACGCTTTTAAACATAGAAACCTGGTTGGGAACTGATTTTATGAAGGAAAAACAAGTGTGGTCACCTTGTATATTGGACTAATGGAAATTTGAGTGCGGTTTGTGGAAGAAGGTGGAAGGGGAGAAAGCCATTGAAAAGGGAAAGATGGATGGATTGGGAGTAGAGTAGAAAAGAATAGAACAGTAGGATAGAATGAAATAGAATAGCATAGAATAGAATAGAATGAAATAGAATAGAATTTGAATTTGAAAATTATTTCTTTATTTTTGAAAATTAGGTTACAATAAAAAGCATCTCCTAGGCTGATTTCAACCTCTGAGGAGGTAAATTCTTCCTCCGTCCTCTTTCTCTTCCTTCTTCTTCTTTTGAAAGAAGATTGTTATCTTTCTTCTTCTATTTAAAATAAATGCAAATAATTATCGGAATAATTATTTATAAAAGAATCTTCACAAATTAAAATATAAATTTTAAAAGACAATTGAGATTCGACATTCAACTAAAGAAAGTTTGGTGAGCTTTCGGGAATACTCAGATTCCCATCGTACCAAGTACCAAGTAAGAGTTGAAAAGAGTTGAAAGTACCAAGTACATGGGTAATAAAATTACCCATGTACTTGGTACTTTCAACTCTTTTCATCCTGATATTCAATTTACTGTAGAAGAAGAAAATTGCTCATCTTTAACATACATTCTAATATACATAACATACATAGCATGCTTTCTAAATACATATATGTACCTACATACATTCTAATATACACAGCATGCTTTCTAAATACATATCATCTAAATACATACATAGGTACGCAATTTCGACAGCGTTGCTGAAAAGCGCTCGCATCCCAATTTCGAGCTACATTATGTTAATATGATGAATATTAGCATTAGCGTATGTTACGCCATTTTATTTATTCGAGCGTACGTATACGGGGTGAGAAAAAATACCCCGCGTCGTACGTAAGTATGTGTTTTATTACGTGTGCTGTATAGCTCGACAGTCGACAATTTTGAGTAGGAGAGAGAGAGAGCGATTAGGGGAAATGGAGGGAATGAACAAGAGAGAAAAAGAGGAAGTTATAGAGTGAGAGCGAGCGAAAAAAAAGGGGGGGGGAGGAAGTTAGAAAGAGAAATTGAGATAATGAAAGAGAGGTCCTGATTTTATCTCGTACCTACTCGTTTAATATCATGTTCTCTCTCTTTATGCTCATTTCCTACTTCTCTCTCTCTCTCTCTCTCTCTCTCTCTCTCTCTCTCTCTCTCTCTTTCTCTTTTTTACGCTCTCTCTCCTTCTTGATAAATCCTCTCTCTCTCTTCCTCTCGTCTGTTTGTGTCTCTTCTTCTTCTCCTGTTATTTTTCTCTTTTTCTCCTTTTACGTTACAGATTAATAAGTTCACGTTTCAATTTTCACTCGCCTCAACAAGTAACATCACGGTACTTTTTTTTCTCTCTCTCCTCTGCTCTCTCCCCTCTCCCGTCTCTCCTTCTCTCGCTCTCTTTCGATTTCACTCTCTCCCTCCCCTTTCTTCTCGTCTCATATCCTTGAACTCTTTTCTCACTCTTATTTTCCATTCCCTCTCTCTCTCTCTCTCTCTCTCTCTCTCTCTCTCTCTCTCTCTCTCTCTCTCTCTCTCTTACTTTCCATCTCTCTCCTCCCTTTGTTTTCTTACTGATCCCCTCTCTCTTTTCCATGTTCTCTCTTTATTTTATTTTTATTTCATTTCTTTTTCGCACGATTTTGTTTGTTTTTCATATTCCGTCCTTATTGTTCTATAGCTTCTCTTTCTTTATCTCTCTCTCTCTTCCCTTCCTCTGTTTCTCTCTCTCTCTCTCTCTCTCCTTCTTCCTTTCTCATTCTTTGTACTTATGTGTTATTTTGACTTTCAACCTTTACCATATTTCTTTTCTTTGTATGATCCTTTTTACTTTCTATTTTTCTGTATAAAGCTCGCTCTCTCTCTCTCTCTCTCTCTCCCTCCCTCCCTCCCTCTCCCTCTCCCTATGTTTATTTGCCTCCTCTCTCCCTCACTCTCTCGTTCTGTCCCTTTCTCTCTCTTCAGTTTTTCTACCTCTTTCTCACTCTCCCTCCCCCTCAGTGTCTTTATTAAATTTTAATCTCGTCTCTCTAGCTGGAAGCTACAAATGAAAAACAAAAAAAATTGTTGACATGTTGTTAAGGGGAGAGAATTGGGAGGGAACTACGAAGAGGATGAGAGGGAGAGAATACCTTGGGGAGGGAAAAAATGGAATGGGCTGGAAGGGAGAGAACATTGTTGCTCATTATTTTTTAGGGGAAAAATACAATATTTTTCGTCTCTCCCTTCCCATTTCCTCGTTCTCTCTTTCATTTCTCTTCCTCCCTTGCTCTCTTTTTCTTTTCTATGTCTCTCCTATTCTTTTTCTCTATCCATTTTCACTCTCTTTCTTCGCTTCCGCTATTCTCAACTCTCTCCCTCCCCTTTTTATCTCTGAGTGTTCTCCCTCCCTCTTTCTAGTCCCTCGCTTCTCTCATCCCAACCTCTACTAACGCACCCCCACCCCCTCTCTCTCTCCCTCTCCCTTCCTCCCTCTCCTCCTCTCTCTCCCTCTTTCTCTCCTCCTCCACCTCCCTAATTAAATTTACATTTCCTCTGCAAACGAGAGAAAAAATTAAATAAAATAATAAGAGGAAGGATGGGAACTCCAGTACCCTGTAGCGCTAGAAAGTTTAGTCCTCTGCTCTCTCATAATTTCACTTTCTAATTTAATAATGATGGAAAAAAAAATCTGGTGTGAACATCACACGACTTTCCTTATCCTATTGAATGATGCTTATTTGAGTGTTCTTTTACCCTAACTTTTACAGTCATTCATCCAGATATTTCCTTTTCTGTTTCTTCTCTCGTCTTATTTTATTATTATTTTTCTCTCCTCATAAATCCTTTTTGTGCATTTCGCTTCTTCTCCTTTTCTTTACATCTTGTTTCTGTTCCTTTTCTTCTTCACCCTCTTCGTATCCTTCTACCGCCTTTCTTTTTCTTTCCTCCTCTTTTTACTTTCCTTATCCTATAGGAAGGAAAGTAATGTAATCGGGTCAAATTTTCGATGGTCAGTTTTTAGTGCCAAAACACGTTTTGAGGTCCCTAGAGCCTAAATCCAAAGTTTCAGCCATTGGTCCGTGTCTGTCTGTAAACAAAATATCTCGAGAACAATAAGAGCTAGAGACTTGAAATTTGGCTGTCAAATGTGACAAGGATGCAACACGAAATTTTTAGCCAGAGACTTGAAATTTGGTATGTAGCTGTCAAATGGGATAAGGATGCGACACGAAACTTTTGGTTAAGATGGGTGCAACGCTTGGCGGTATTTTGCCGCTTTTTGGCGGTTTTCAACAATATCTCGGGAACGGTATGAGCTGGAGACTTAAAATTTGGTATGTAGTTCACAAATATGACAAGAATGCAACACAAAACGTTTGGTTGAGATAGGTGCTGCGGTTGGCGGTTTTCGACCGTTTTTTGGCGGTTTTTAGCTATATCAACTAATCGCGGTTAGAGATATTGTAAAAAGTAATTTAAAAGAACACTCAAATAAGCATTATTATATAGGATAAGGAAAGTCGTGTGATGTTCACACCAGATTTTTTTCACCTGCTCACACATGCTTATTTATGCATTCTCATGTATGTATGCATGCATTTCTCTCTTCTTCTCCTTCTTAGGTACATACTTTCTTTTCTTCCCTATGTACTTCTTATTTCTTATTGTATGCTTAAATCTCGTTACCTATGTACATTTGTACAAGTATATCTGAGAAAAAAATGGTGACAGGGTGCCACAAGTTTAGGGTGGAAGAACTCTATTATTGGGTTACTTCCTCTGATTTAGGCTGTTGGAATGCGATATTATAGTGTCGAGCTTCCCGATATAGAGTTCAATATTAGAATGCCGGAACCCAGTCACCCGATTGGGCTGCCGGTACCCTAGTTTTTTTTCTCAGTGTACATACTTTCTTTTCTTCCCTATGTACTTCTTATTTCTTATTGTATGCTTAAATCTCGTTACCTATGTACATTTGTACAAGTATATGCATATTTTTCTCTTATATGCTTAAATTTTATTACCTATGTATATATTTTCCTCTGTCCTTCCCACTTCTTTCTTCGTTGATGTCAATTCCCTTCCTTTATCTCCTTTTTTTGTACTTTTTCTTGTGTCCGACTTCTTTCAGTACGGTCTCCCTCTTTCTCTCTTCTTTCTTACCACTCCCTCCCTCTCTCTTCCTCTCGACTAGCTCTCGTTCTCACTCTCTCACTCTTCCTCCCCTTCTTCCATTCTCTCTCTCTCTCTTTTCCCTCCGTCATTTTTTCTCTATCCCACTCTCCCTCGTTTTCACTCCCCGATTCCCTTTCTCTCTTTCTCCCCTCTCTCCCTTTCACTCCCTACTTAACCCCCACTCTCACAAATTTCATCTCGAGTACATTATTAGGATTAGGGAATAATACGTACATTACGAGTGCTGGTTTTGGAACAAGAAGTAATGTTTTCGACGTGCTACGTGTTTTACACACAATAGGTACTTACCTGTGTTCAACGAGTGTACCTCCTCCCTGATCTTTCCTTCCCCCAAAAATCCCTCCCAAAAAGGGGAAAATAGGGGAGAGAGAGAGAAAGAGAGAGAGAAGAACAAGTGTGGGTATGTGGGGAGAAGAATAGAGAAAAGAGAAGAACAGAGTGGGGGGGGAGAAATGAAATAGAGGATGGGAGAGAGAGAAAGAGAGAGAGAGAGAGATGGGGGGAGAGAAAAAAAGGGAGTCCTAGAGGGAGAGAGAGAGAGAGAGAGAATAATGCGAGAAAGGAAACAGACAGAGAAAGAACTAAGTATGATTTATGATTCCTGCGTTACATTCACATATTACAGCTCTCTCCCTCTCTCTTTCTCTCTCTCTCCCCCCTCCCTTTTTCTCCGTCCTTCCCGCTCTTTCTATCTTTCTCCCTCCCCTCCAACCCCCTGTCTCTCCTCCCTCCCCTCCTTCCTTCCCCATCTCTCCCTCCCTTCCCTTTATTACGCATAATAAATGGTATTATGTTCTGGGGAAACTTTTGGGAGTTCAAAAATGGCACAGACCCCGGTGATTTCGTGGTAAAAAGTTTTCTTTCTTTTTTATGTGAAAATAAGAAGAAAAAACGCTAAGAGTATATTTGTTTGCTGCTCTAACATATCCCCCTAGTTCTCTCTCTCTCTCTCTTCGGTCCTTCCTCATTTTTCTTTTCCCCTCTCCTCTTCACCTCTCTCTCTCCCTCCCTTCCTTTCCTTTCCTATATCTTGGCTTTGTTCTTAGAAATATTGCAAAGATATTTTATTTTTCGAAAAAATTAAGACTACGTCTTAGTTTTAAAACTCTTTTATTCTATTGAACAGTTGAATAGTAATTTTTGCCATGAGTTGTAAAATGTTGAACAGGTAATTGTAAATTGTTCAATTTGAATAAAATTGTAAAAAATTATTTAATGCGCAACAGCTTGCTTATCCTGTAATTTTAAACGCCAGCATGAAAAATTGTCTCCTCACATTATGTTGAAAAATAGGTCTCTAGGTCACAAAAAAGAGGACGAAATGGAGGAGATGAAGAAGAGAGAAAAAGAAAACGAACAAGAAGAAGAGAAAATTAAGGAGAAAACTTCATGTTTTTTCGACAAGTATATAAAATAATAGTAGTGATATCCCCCAATAAAACATTTTGTGTCGCAAAGTTTTCAGCAAAAATCTTTCATGTTATTTGTTTCGTCCTGTTCACAGAGGTTAAGCAACGACCACATCTGCTACTTCCTGTACCAAATCCTGCGGGGTCTCAAGTACATCCACTCCGCCAACGTCCTGCACAGGGACCTGAAACCTTCCAACCTACTCCTCAATACCACCTGCGATTTAAAGGTAAGAAAAGACGATAAAAAGTACTGATATTCCCCTAAAAAAACATTTCCTGATGAAAAGTTTCCGTCAAGTTCTTTAGAATATTTTTCATCAATGTGCAGCACAGGGATTTGAAATTTTCTAACATTCTTCTCAATACCACCTGCGATTTAAAGATAAGAAAAGAGGTTGAAAAAATAGTGATATCCCCCCAAAAAACATTTTGTGTTCGAAAATTTTCGGCCAGATTTTCTCTCCGCCAATGTCCTACACAGGGACCTGAAATCTTCCAACCTACTCCTCAATACCACCTGCGATTTAAAGGTAAGATAAAAGGATAAACACAGCTGGAAAAATTAGTGATATCCCCTAAAACAACTTTTTGTGTTGAAAAATTTCCGCCAAGTTCTTTGGAATATTTTTCATCTACTCCTCATTACAACCGGCGCTGCAATTTAAATGTATGATTATATAACCCAACTGGAAAAATATTGATATCTGCCAAGAAAACATTTTGTGTCAAAAAGTTTTCCGCCAAGTTTTTTTTTTTTTTTACGTTCACCTAAAAAAAGTTCTATAGATGAGGTGTTTGCACTTTGAACATGAAAAGTTTGAAAATAGTCAACGTGAGACTGTGTATTGCAGACCCGGGGGTCTACAGTACCTGTTTCTTTCTCTGTTAAAACTATCCCATTTAAAGTTGTCTGGTTTTTATCACTCCCAGTGAACATACATGAGTTTTACACTCTGTTTTGTTTTCTCTCTCTCCTTCTCTCTACCTTTCTTTCTATTTTCCCTCTTCCCTCCCTCTTTTCCTTTTTTCTCTTATTCTCTCTCTCTCTCTCTGTTTTTCTACTCTTCCTTTTCCATTATTTTCTCGCTCTCTCTCTCTCTTTCTTCTCTCCCTGTACTATCATAATCCCTGTATTCCCTCTATCTCTTTCTATACTGAAATTCCTCTCTTCCTTTGTATGTTTTCTCTCTCTCCTTCTCTCTACCTTTCTTTCTATTTTCCCTCTTCCCTCCCTCTTTTCCTTTTTTCTCTTATTCTCTCTCTCTCTCTCTGTTTTTCTACTCTTCCTTTTCCATTATTTTCTCGCTCTCTCTCTTTCTTCTCTCCCTGTACTATCATAATCCCTGTATTCCCTCTATCTCTTTCTATACTGAAATTCCTCTCTTCCTTTGTATTCGCATCCTTTCTTTTTGCTCTCTACCCTTCTTCTCACTCTATCGTTCCTCCATCTCTTTTACTCTCTCCCTAACCCTTCCTTCTCTCTCTCTCCCTCTCTCTCTTACTCTCTCTCCCTCTCTCTTTTACACTCTCTCTCTCTCCCTCTCTCCCCCTCTCCCCCTCTCCCCCTCTCTCTCCCTCTCTCTCTTTTTTTTCCTTTCTTTACCTTACTTTATCTCTTCTTCCTATCCTATCTCCCTCCTCTAACCTGTCCATCCTATCAACCAGTAAATTTATTATGTAAAAAACTGCGTGTCCTACATTACCAATTCCAGAAGTCCAATGTAAATACCTTATCTACTAAAACAAAGTTGCTCATCAGTTTTCAGATGGAAGGACTTGAATCAAATTAGCCCGATGAATGGTGATTTACCTCTTGAAAATTCAAGTCTATAGAATTTCCAGCTGAAACATTTCGGAATATAAGGATCTCTATTTGAGTTTATTTAATAGTAGATATATAATTCCATACCTATACAGTAGAAACTCGATTATTTCAACTAATTGGGACCGGGGCCGGGGTAGTTGAAATGATCACTTTCTATGATCTTTTCCTCTGATAAGAATAAGATAGAGGATATATCCTTTGAAATATAGAAAAAAAAACAATGGATTTTGGAGTTGAAATAATATTAGAGTGTTGAAATAATCGAGGTTCTACTAAACTTAAGCTAGTTACATAACATTATTATGTACTTAAATGGATACATAGTTACATACCTCATTTTTTCTGCTATGATGAGGGATGAGACTGCAAAGTCCCTTTGCTAAGTAAGGTACACGTTTTTTTACAAGCTGTTATCCAAACAAGTACGATAGGGGGTTTGATAAAGGTAGATTATCTTCCAGACTGCACTATTTTGATGGTATCTTTGCTCCAGATGTAGTTGTTGATGTCTTACTCTCTCTCCCTCTCTCTTTTACACTCTCTCTCCCCCTCTCTCTCCCTCTCTCTCTTTTTTTTTCCTTTCTTTACCTTGCTTTATCTCTTCTTCCTATCTCCCTCCTCTAACCTGTTCATCATTTCCTTTTCCTCTTCCACCTTATCAGTTCTTCTTCTACTTCTTCTTCTCCTTCTTCTTCCACTTCACTGTGCATGATGTTACCAAGAAATAAAATGTTACCATGTTTCAATTCAATTCAATTCAATTCCTTTTCCTCTTCCACCTTATCAGTTCTTCTTCTACTTCTTCTTCTCCTTCTTCTTCCACTTCACTGTGCATGATGTTACCAAGAAAAGTTTTTCTTTCTCTTTTCTGATTGGAAAACTTTCGCCAATATTTTCCGCACCTCTGGACATTAGAGAGAAACGGAGGGAGGGACAGAAAGAGAAAAACAGAGGGGAGAGAGAGAACATTACTCAGAAAAACAGATAGAAAAGGGGAGAGAGGGAGGGAGGAGGAAGAGAGAAATTACGTTTTTAGTGATCCTTTCAAGACGTTTCAGTTGTCTGTTTACTTTCTTCTCTTCCTCTCCCACCTTCCCCTCCCTCCAATCCCTCTCCTTTCCCCTCTCTCTCTCCCTCTCTCTTTCTCTCTCCCTCTCTCTTTCTCTCTCCCTCTCTCTCTCTCTCTCTCTCCCTCCCTCTCTCTTTCTCTCTCCCTCTCTCCCTCTCTCCCTCTCTCTCTCTCTCCCTCCCTCTCCCTCCCTCTATTTTTCTTTTGACCTGGTTTTCTCTCTTGAACCTATGTGTCTGATATACGATATACATCAGTTTTGCAGGGGGCATTTTTTTCCCTCTATTTTACCTCTTTCTCTCATCCTTTCTTTCTCCTCTTATTTCACCCCCTATTCTCTTTAATCCCTCTGTGTTTTCTCTCTACCTCCTTCCATACATCAGTTTTGCAGGGGGCATTTTTTTCCCTCTGTTTTACCTCTTTCTCTCATCCTTTCTTTCTCCTCTTATTTCACCCCCTATTCTCTTTAATCCCTCTGTGTTTTCTCTCTACCTCCTTCTCTTCCATCTTTTTCAGTACTTCCTTTTCCCCACAGTAGATTTTCATTTCCGAAAGGAAATGAAGGAAATTATTTTCGGGGCAAAAATAGAATGATAGACTCCAGAAATCATGGGAAAAGAAGAAGGAGGAGGAGGAGAAGAAGGAAAAAGGGGAGAAAAGAAGGAGAAGAAGAAGAAGAAGGAGAAGGAGAAGAAGAAGAAGGAGAAGAAGAAGAAGAAGGAGAAGAAGAAGGAGAAGAAGAAGAAGGAGAAGAAGAAGAAGGAGAAGAAGGAGAAGAAGAAGAAGGAGAAGAAGAAGAAGGAGAAGAAGAAGAAGGAGAAGAAGAAGAAGGAGAAGAAGAAGAAGAAGAAACATAAAGTTATTCACATTTCAATAGACTCATGGAAATTATTCAGATTTAGGTATATTCTGGTTTTCCAATTTAATAAAAAGGACCATTTAGCATAGTCAAAGAACACCAAAAACATAGGGTTCAGGACGAGCCAATTAAACATGGCTAGAGCCTGGTGTGCGGCAGATAGAAAAAGATATATTTTCTTTATTATACCATCACCATTCGGCTACAGCTGAAGTCACTACAACAACTGAATTTCGGGAAACCTTTAGAATATCTGTTTTAAAGTCCCCTGTTAATATTTACCTCATTTTCTTCTCTTTGTTTCAGTCCGTTTGAGAGCCGATTTCCTATCAATATTGGTGTGACAGGGCATGTGGCTACGACAGGTGAGGTAGGTCCTGACACACTTGACAACACTGCATTTATTTATTTATTTTATTTTTATAAAATAACTCAGTCTGTTTTAAAGTCCCCTGTTAATATTTACCTCATTTTCTTCTCTCTGTTCCAGTCCGTTTGAGAGCCGATTTCCTATCAATATTGGTGTGACGGGGCATGTGGCTACGACAGGTGAGGTAGGTCCTGACACACTTGACAACACTGCATTTATTTATTTATTTTTTATTAAAAAAATAACTCAGTCGAACTTGGATAAACGAGACCTGGATAAACGAGAAACCTGGATAAACAAGAAATTTTCAAATCCCCTTCATTTTCGGGCCAAAAACCTGGTTTAACGAGAAAATAAAACCTCTATAAACAAATGGCCCCTTTTTCGCTAAGTCCCACGCTCATATAAACAAGGCAAAATGGACCTCTATAAACGAGAATTCAAATCTCCGAACCTCTGTAAACGAGAAAACGTCAACTTTTTCTATCTTTGTCTATTTTCAAACTCTATAAAGGAGCCTCTAAAAAGGAGAATTTTGAATTTCCGGACCTCTCTAAACGAGAAATTGTTCTAACTTGTTTAAATCTGTCGGTACATTTCATGAACGTGCCATACCTATTGCACTTGTAGCTTCTGGGTTTTTCAGTTCGTTTGTCTTTTTTAACAAAATGCTTTTAACTCGAAACTTAGTCTTTTTTATTGTGATATTTGTAGGTACCCAAGTAAACAAATTAGGTAGTTAATACACATACCTACATAGAACATATGTAATAGCATACATACCCTAATGATCATGGTTTTCTTCAGTTAGTTCACTATTCGACTCTACTAATAACCTCTATAAACGAGAAAAAGTTATATGAAACCTCTTTAAACGAGAAAAATGACCTAGTCCCTTGGGTTCTCGTTTATCCAGGTTCGACTGTATAGAGAAAATCCAGAATAGATACAGATGGGAAGATTAATGAAGATAATTTTGTAGAAAGAAGAAGAGATAGAGAGATCCATCTTGACAATTAAATCCAGGGAGAGAGAGAGAGAGAGAAGACAGACGTTAGGAATAGAGAGCGAGAGAGAGAGAGAAGGAGAGAGAGATCTGTCACTTTCTCGTCTTTCGTCTCTCTCTCTCATTCTCCTCATTGAGCCCAAAATTCCTTTTACCTACCTATAGGTAAGTTGGAAATTTTCGAAAAATTTCATCAAAATCGGACAAATAGTTGGAAAGTTGTAATTAAAAAGTGAAGTTAAAATTTTGAAATGAGATTCATTCCTTCGATTATTAACTATTCTCACGTGCAAATTTGAGTGGGGGGAAAAATAATAAAAAAAAATATAAATATGACATTTAAAAAAAAAGTCATGTTCAAAACTTGCAGCTTGATTCGTCCGATCCTTGTTTAATGACTTGTTTGCACATGCCCACCCCACATATGTACAATATTGCTCATCCAAAACCATTAATACCATAACCAATATTAATCATGATGGCAAGGTATATTCAATCAGCGAACTAAATAGCTAACAGCACAATACGTATGTAGAATAGAATATACCTTGCCAGAATGAGACTGAAAAGTCCCTTTACTCCCGCAGTCTAAACAAGGTCTTATTTATTTTCATAGGTAGGGTATTTATATATAACTTAAGGGTATTTATATATAACTTAAGTAAAAAAGTATTCATAGGTAGGGTTTACAAATATGCAAATACGAGTATAAATATAAACCTTGTTTTTTTTAAAAATATATATATATATACAAATTATTTGTTGATGGATTAATTAAGAGAGGAATAGGGGTGTCATCCACATACACAACAGTTACACATGTATGTGCATTTATGCAACTAAATATGTAGAAGGGAATAAATATGTGCATTGCATCCTAAATATATACAGCCCCTTGTGTAACTGACTGACTCACTCACTCACTCACTCACTCACTCACTGACTCACTAAAATATATACAGCCCCTTGTGTAACTGACTGACTCACTCACTCACTCACTCACTGACTCACGTATACAAATATACAAATTCTAACCCACTTCTAGATGGGCTAGGAAGATGCGGTTTTCACCATTGGATTCCTCTTTTTTTGTACATACTGGGAAAAATCGGAAAGTCCCAAAATTCCAAACCGTTCCCGAGATATTGACATTTTTTAGTCCCCCCCATAAGAAATACACAGGGAGCACAGTTGAGGCCAGCAAAACATTTCCTACGTTTAATATTTTCCTCTCGCTTTTAGTTTTCAGTTTTAATTTCTTCGAGACAAGACTCAGGGACGATATTAGTTTTCAGGGGCGAAGCCATGGGAGCGCGAAGCGCGACCTCATGCACACCCCGCGAAGCCCCGGGAGCGCGCAGCGCGACCGTAAACAAGGGAGCGCGAAGCGCGACCCCATGCACAACCCCGCGAAGCCCCCGGGAGCGCGCAGCGCGACCGTATACGCAACCCCGCGTAGCGAACACGCGAAGCCCCCGGGGGGTGGAGGGGGGCGAAGCCCCCCTCCCGAGCACGAAGTGCGAGTATACTAATAGAGCTGCAATTTATGAACAACCGCCCTTAAGGGTGTCTACACACGACGCGACCAAAAGTTTTTCAAATAAGTCAGACAAATTAGCCCACCTCTGGGGCCGAGGAAAAGCGCTGCCTCTCAATCCGAAGGTGCTGGGTTCGAATCCCGTCCAGGGCAGAAATTTTTTAACCAAACCCAGCCTGAGCGAGGCCGAAACCCATCCAAATACTAACCGATCACAACTTTGCATAACTTAATGATGTCAATTAGACTTACTTTATCGTGGACACTCGTTGCTAATGTTGCAGTGTTGAAAGCCCAGAAGAATACGTAAGATTCAATGATATTATGTGTGGATCTCTGTACTACAAACTGTATGTTTATTATGTCAATAGTAGTGAATCAACTTTGAATGATTCATCTACAACTTACGATTCACCCTTTAGTGATGATAGCAATACTGAAACATTGGTGTCTCAAAATTCAATTTCGCGGGTGCTGATACAAATATAGCCGCCTTACGATTCACCCTTTAGTGATGATAGCAATACTGAAACATTGGTGTCTCAAAATTCAATTTCGCGGGTGCTGATACAAATATAGCCAGGGATAACGTAACTTTGACAAGAAGTGGTACCTAGAGTTTTCAAACCTCCTGTGCCCTATATCACCAAAGTATGGAAAAGTATTTACAATTCCATATTTCGATATGATTCGTTCACATTCAAAATTCTGCTTTTCCATTGGCTATTACACTTGTAAGATACTTTTCCATACTTTGGTGATATGAGGCACAGAACGATATACTCCATAATAAATTTTTAACATATGTATTTTTTACCTACCTCGGTGGTGTAGTGGTCAAGGCGCTCGCCTGGTAAACAAGGGGGCGTGGGTTCAATCCCAGCCGAGGTATGGAATTTTATCCTCAATATAATCTGAGAATTTGACCACAATAATAGTAGTAGCCTACTGCTGGAGTAAAGGGACTTTTCAGTCCTATGCGAGCAGTATAAATAAGCACTATTATTATTACTACTACTACCTAACCTCTTCTGGACTTTCAACTTAAAGCAACGAGTGTCCATGATAAAGTAAGTCTAATTAATGTAACGACCGTTGCAATGAACTCTCAAGAATACGTAAGGGTTAGTATAACTTGAACACCCAGAAGACAAGAGCGTGGCCATTATTTTACCTGGACTTGAGCTGGGATCTTCAGCTTTTTTCACCCCGTTTTCCTCGCCTGGCGGATTTCACCATTCGAAGATTCAGTCTCCGTTGGGATTTGATTTCGGATCCACAAATAAATTTGCCCCGTTTTGTATCAGATGTGTCTTCTAATTATTATAAAAACTTACAATTTACGTTCATAACTGGTGCATGGAAGATGGACGTACTGGGGACAAATAGACGTGTGTGTAGGGGCCTTAATAATTACAAACACGTGTTTCAGTGCAGAGAATAATAATTCCCCATAACCAATAACAATGTGATGGCCCAAGTCAGGACTGTCTAGCTTGAAGCTATCAGCGGGCGCCAATGGCACAATAGCGGTTATAGTGGGCCACATTAAGTGCATAACTGCATACTAATAGCAATCGAAGTTTAAACTTGGCTTAAATTTAACTCTTGAACTTGAACTTTTTGGCCAATCAGATTACTTAACACTCAGGTTGTAGTCCAGGACATAAGAAATGCAAAAAAAAAGGTTTAATGACAAAGAAGGTTTATTGACAAAAAAAGAGTAAGAAATGAGCAAAACGAAGAAAATTTACCCTCCCCCCCCCCCCTTTGTGATCAAAAAGTTCAAGGGGAGCGTTGCGTTTCAACATTGGGGCCGGGTGAGGTCGCGCGGGAAAATGTTGTTCTCAATCTGGTCCTCCCATTGCTCGACCCACGCGTTGGGGCAGATGGACTCGTAGCATTTCTTAAAGATGGCGCAGTCAGCCCGGCCTTCCCCTAGCAGATTCGAACAGCGCTTGTGGTCCACGAACATTGTCCAACACCTGAGGGAGCGGAGGAGAAATGTTGATTAAAAGAGGGTTTTTTTAAGCCTGTGTTTTTGAAATTTGGCCTCATAAACAATAACACTAACAGACTAACACTTAATCACTATCATAACACTTTAATTCCAATTGAAAATAAATAAACACGTGTTACACAAAGAAATGTTGATTAAATGGGGTTTAAGCCTGTTTTTTTTTTCTGTCTGGCTGGGGGAACTTAAACAGGGAGGATACCAGACTGAAATTTTCCTTGCTAAAGATACCAAATGTCAGCCCAAACGCCGACCCTTACTGAACACGGAAAAAGGCGAGTAAGATAGGACTTGCGTTGCTACAAGTTCCCTGTCAAATTCTCAAACAATGTTGAGGATAAAATTACATACCTCGCCTCGGCCGAGATTGAACATACGCCCTTCTGATTAGCAGACAACCACTAAACCACCCAGAACTTACCAATTGGTGATGTTCACTTGTTGAAACCGAGGGTCGGGCAGACAGGTGGACAGCTGTTTGTGTTCTTCCAGGGGTTTGCATATCATACCATCCCTGATGAATTCACCAGGCTGTAGCTCCACACCGTTTGTTTCAGACATAATTTTACTGGACTAAGAAATCTGCACTGATCGTGCCGCAATTTGACTGGGCTATTTTAAAAATAAACTGGATTATAAAAATTCAATGTGTTTCTATGCTCAGTTTATTCAGATTAGGACCAAACAAGAATAGTGTAAGCTTATTTTTCTGGAGTTCTTTGAAAAATCGAAGAATGTAAAAGTGTTCTTCAGTTTGTTTCGTTTTGCTGTAGGAATTTTGGTTTATTTAGCCAGTGTTTAATGTCCAGAGTAGGGATGGGATATTCGACTCTTTTTGAATATTCGAATACCACAACTCGATTCTTTTCAAATATTCGACTCAAAGAATCGACTCTAAAAGAATCGCGATTCTTTTGTAGTGAGAGAGAGACAGCACACAGGATCACTCTCGTAACCAATGAGATTGAGTAGTTTGTAGTTGTACAGGGCATGGCAACGTAGGTACAACCTCGACTCTTCAAAGAATCGCGACTCTTCAAAGAATCGCGATTCTTTGAATTTAAGAATCGCGATTCACGATTCTTTTGAAATATTCGACTCTGAATCGACTCAGAGAATATTTACCCATCCCTAGTCCAGAGTCTAGAGCCAGGTTAGCTTGGGCTTGAAGATAGCACGCCCGCCTGCTAGGTCGCGGGTTTGAATCCCGTTGGGGGGCAACTGTGTCCTAAACAGATTAGATTGGCTCTCTAAACGACTAGCTTTTTCCTATCCTGTCTTCCTCCTCTTGGATTTCGGGACCAGAAGACTTTAGAAGAAGTCCATTTTTAGTCCGTCCTTCCTTTATTATTACGATAGTAATAAAAAGGTATAAGGGACGGACTATTGTATTCGCTTCGGTGTCGTCACTTCGAACACAAAGTTTATTTATAAAGGAAGACGGAAGACCTTTTCAAGAATAAACCTCAGACGAAATCCCTTCGACGTTTATTCAAATAATGAATCTGGATTCGGGCATTTCGATTGTTTGGACAAATAATTTCATATTTCTTCAGCAAATACTCTTCGGAACAATCGAATCTCAAGGGAAAGAAATATGTTTGATAAAAAACTCGAAGTATAAATAATTGGAAAGACAAACCTTGCTGTGAGCTTACAGGCAAGGGAAAAGGGAGGTTTTCAGGCCATGTTTGAAGGGAAGGCAGTTTTGCGGATAACGGATAATAATATATCTTCTTAGAATAATTCAAGACATCTTATATATCCTTTCTAAAATGGGTAAGTATCTGGTATAAAAGCCAATAGTTTCCAATAAACCACTGAAGTTAAGAAACAACGGGCGTGGTTATAAATATCTGGGTGGATGACTATCTGGGTAATCGCGTGCGGCTTTTCACAGCCCCATTCAGGCTGGGTGAGCTTGTCACAAGATAGGGAAAATTAGTCACCAAATACCTAGAATTATCTGGGCAATATCCTATTGCTGAGACTGATGAAAAAAGGCCCTTGCCTGTAAAGGTGACGGTTGGATTAAACCTCAACCTGTTGTTTCGGAGTCCTGTTTCGCTCCTCTAAAGTTTCAGGTTACCCACGATTATATTCTTCGTCCTCTTTGGTGATTTTCCCCTTGCACCATACCTTATTCCCTTTTTAGTCCGTCCTTCCTTTATTATTACAATAGTAATAAAAAGGTATAATGGACGGACTATTGTATTCGCTTCGGTGTCGTCTGTATGTGGTCATAATTTCCGAGTGAACTGTAGAACTCACACAGAAAAATATTCCCTTGAGGGCCCGATTACCCCTAAGAAGGTCCTGGAGGCTGAAGGCCTCGTAGATTCGTCTAGGCTTAACCCATCTTATAGAGCTGTTTACCCCTACACCTAAAAAAAAGGTAAAAGAAATTTTAATAATTGTGTTAAGCATATTTAAATGTTTGTCACAAACATCGTTCCCCGATTATTTCACCTAGATACATTTTATGACATGACTTCGACTCGAACCACCAACCTCCAGATCCAAAGTCCAACGCGTTAACAACTGCACCACTGAGGTTGGTTACCCCTACACCTATGCCACTGAGTGGGCTGTTTGTGGACGAGGCTGAAGGTCTGATCAAGCTCTAAATCTGAGCAAATGTACTCTAACCTCTAAGTGTTAAACATGTTCGTCAAATTTTATCAGAATCGGATAAACCATTATAGGGAGTTATGGCGAAACTAGAGAATTCTTTAAAAGATTTTTTCGTATCTTCGGGCCCTAGAAGATCCAATGATTGGGATCAAAACCAATGTAGGAAATTTTCTTCATGGCTGTATTATACCGAAAGACAATACCTATATGTATACTTATATTCTCGATGATTTGATAAATGAAATAATATCAATTACCTACCTCCCACTCCCCCCATGTTATAATCAGGTGATTTCACAAGTATGTGCAAATAAAACACAACCATCATATATCCTTTGATTATCCCGTATTAATAGCAAACATTAGGGAATTATAAACAAAGAGCCTCTCCCCAAAGAGAAGGGAGATCCCTCTGTTTTTCCAAACAACCTCTTGAAAACCTCTTGAGTCTTCAACATGTTCAAGTGGTTCTTCTTTGAAAAGATCCATTGATGTTCCCGATGTTTATCTTGGCATTTTCATCAGTTTGACTTTGTGTGTACGAAGATGAAGGTTTAATCAAGCTCTAAATCTAATGAGCAAAATGTCCTCTAGGTGTTAAAGATGTTTACCAAATTTCATCAAAATCAGACAAATCGTTATTATGGCGACTCAAGAGAATTCTTGAAAAAGATTTTCTTCAGACCTTTGGGATCCTCGAAGATCCAATGACTGGGATCGAAAATAAAGTATACAAAGCACATTTCCTGCATGGCTGTATTTCTAAGAAATTAATAAACTTTCCGGACCATGAAATGCTTTCTTCTTCCTTCGCTTAGATGTACATATAGATGCCTCTATTAATCCTACATAGATTCCTAAAATCCCAACATATGAATGAATATTCCTCTCTCGATGATTTGATCAGTGGAATAATATCAATTACCTCCCACTCCCCCCATAATACAATCAGGTGATTTCACAAGTATGTGCAAATAAAACACAACCATCATATATCCTTTGATTATCCCGTATTAATAGCAAACATTAGGGAAACAAAAACTTCCCTAGAAATCCAGGGGAGGTGGGATGGCCTTCTTGGGAGAAGGGAAAGGCTGTGAATAATGTTAGGAAGGTTTTTAGAAGCCTACGAGGCCTAAAGAGGAGTGATCTGGGCTTGAACTCCGGAGGTTCCGAGTTCATTTCCCGGCACATTTACAGAATGCAGTACCAAGTTCAAAAAGGGGAAAAACTGACTTTCTAGCGACTTGACGACCCCTAAAATGGTTATGTCGCAAAAGATCTAACCCGGTCGCAGGGACATAGGGCTTGAATATAGCCGGTGGCCCTACTTATACGGCTTATACCGATACCAATATCCCTAAAATAGTTAAGTCACAAAAGATCTACCCAGGCTGCAGTGACTATGTCACTATGGCTTAAATATAGGCCCTACTTATACTAATATTTTATTAATATAGACTAGTAAAATGGACATATGTCTGGTGAAATAAATAACAAATGCACACGTTTTTAAGCCACAACGTTTAATCGTCAGCTCTCAGTCAGAAGTGCCGTCTGACCAATCCGTGTCCGTGCTTAGCACCGAGTCCATATCGCAGTGAATATTCACCGAAGGTGTGATGTTTGTGTGTGTCGCTGACCGTGATGGGTGTGTGTGGTGTATGGTGTATGTGTCGCTGACCGTGTGCTGACTATGCATCGATACTGTGTCCCCATTTTCAGCGTTCCAATCAATAGGGTCTTCCGGAAAGACTTGCGGAAAGGCTTCCACAAGGGCTTCCGCAAAGGCTTCCGCATCTGAAAATTCTTCCGCCGTCAAAAAAAAGTACGAGTCCGTGTGTGACAACCCCGTGGTATCGCTGAGCCAAGAAGACCCGTTCTCGCTCGAAATCGATCCGACGCTGACCGCGTTTCGGCACAGCGGGCAATGCTGCCTCTCCCGCAGCCAAGGCTCGAGGCACTCCGAGTGGAACTTGTGGTGACAGAGGAGCTCTTTGACCTCCTCGCCCGGTTGGAAGGGGGCCAGACAGATGACACACTGGGCGGCAGGGGCTTCGTCTGCCGGGAAAGCGATGGACGGGATTTGGCCGAAGCGACGCGTCGAGAATGGTGCTCGCGGCGGACTGAGCTCGGAGTCTGTGGAAGCGATGGACGGGATTCGGCCGAAGCGACGTATCGAGAATGGTGCTCGCGGCGGCCTGAGCTCGGAGTCTGTAGGGAAGTTTGGCTGGAGAGTTCCTGTGCCATTGTTTTGATGACCGGATGTGCGGTGGTGTTGAAACGTGTGCCGTGTTCAGATTGTGCAGAAGAATAGTCAGGATATCCCTAAATCCTAGACATTAGAAATACCTTGTGATTGAGAACTGGTTGAATGAGTTTGATGGACACTTCTGGAGTTCTGACTTTGGTTATGGTTGGAACTTTGGATGTGGAAGGAAGACTGTCTGGTGATTGATTTTTTAGTGGCACCTGGCTTATTGTGACTTGGTGACTATACTGACTAATTGAATTATGTGCTCTGGTTAATGTGTTGGGTATTCAGGGTATTCTTTCTTAGACCAAGGTATGGTCTTCTGCTCTTCTGTATGTTTTTTATGGTCGTGATTATGATATACATCATTAGGGTTTTTTTTCTGTTTTGTTGAAGGAGGGTTTGTTATAATTAATGCATGTTCGTCACGATGTTTTCCAGATGCACCTCTGTGTCCTCTTGCGTGTTGGAAAGGTGTTCGCTATGTCCATTTTCAGCTTTGTTCGTTTGGCTGGAGAGTTCCTGTGCCATTGTTTTGATGACCGGATGTGCGGTGGTGTTGAAACGTGTGCCGTGTTCAGATTGTGCAGAAGAATAGTCAGGATATCCCTAAATCCTAGACATTAGAAATACCTTGTGATTGAGAACTGGTTGAATGAGTTTGATGGACACTTCTGGAGTTCTGACTTTGGTTATGGTTGGAACTTTGGATGTGGAAGGAAGACTGTCTGGTGATTGATTTTTTAGTGGCACCTGGCTTATTGTGACTTGGTGACTATACTGACTAATTGAATTATGTGCTCTGGTTAATGTGTTGGGTATTCAGGGTATTCTTTCTTAGACCAAGGAGTATACATACCTATACTTTACTTAGGTACTACTTTATTGACCGAATCTAACACTTTTGTACGTATATTTTAAAAACATGGATCCAGTTATATATTTATTTACGTTCCTGTCCGACTTTAGACGTCTTATTCGAGTAAAACCAGAATAAGCCCATTGGCATCTAGATTACCTACCAGCTAGCAAGCTACTAAACTGAAGAGCTGAAGATTTTGTCTTTCTGTCCACAGAAGTAGCTTATTTTGTTTTCGAACACAAAGTTTATTTATAAAGGAAGACGGAAGACCTTTTCAAGAATAAACCTCAGACGAAATCCCTTCGACGTTTATTCAAATAATGAATCTGGATTCGGGCATTTCGATTGTTTGGACAAATAATTTCATATTTCTTCAGCAAATACTCTTCGGAACAATCGAATCTCAAGGGAAAGAAATATGTTTGATAAAAAACTCGAAGTATAAATAATTGGAAAGACAAACCTTGCTGTGAGCTTACAGGCAAGGGAAAAGGGAGGTTTTCAGGCCATGTTTGAAGGGAAGGCAGTTTTGCGGATAAAAGATTCAAGTCTATAGAATTTCCAGTTGAAACATTTTGGAATATGAGGATCTCTATTTGAGTTTATTCAATCCATGATTCCATATACAGTAGAAACTCGATTATTTCAACTAATTGGGACCGGGGGTAGTTGAAATGATTGAGCTTGAAATGATCACTCTCTATGATCTTTTCCTCTGATAAGACAGAGGATATCCTTTGAAATATAGAAAAAAAAACAATGGATTTTGGAGTTGAAATAATATTAGAGTGTTGGAATAATCGAGGTTCTACTAAACATAGCTAGTTACATAACAACATAACATTTTTATGTACTTAAGTGGATACATAGTTACATACCTCATTTATATTGCTAGGATGAGGGATGAGACTGCAAAGTCCCTTTGCTAAGAATATAAGGTACAAGTTTTTTTACAAGCTGTTATCCAAACAAGTACGATAGGGGGTTTGATAAAGGTAGATTATCTTCTAGACTGCACTATTTCGATGGTATCTTTGCTCCAGATGTAGTTGTTGATGATATTCAAATCACCCACCCACCCATGTTGTGATGGAAATGCTGAAGAGATCAACTGATATCCTACGAGATAATGCTGATAGTGCTGCTAAAACTAGTTAGGTGATAATAGTGAAACTGCTGATAATAGTGATAATACCTATTGCTAAACTTCCTACTGTTACTGGTCCAATGCTTGCGAATGTCTCGTTCCTGGCCCTATGTTTGGATTAAATTGGATCAGATCAGAGGATTAAACAGCATTTAACATGCTGTGATCAAAGTCATGGTGTAAAAGCTCACAGAATTCACAGATGTTTGAAATGTATTTTGAACGCCTTACAAGCTTACAACTAATCTTTCATCAACTGGTAGATCGGTACTATGGTCAGGTCGTCAGGGTCCCGTTGAGGACAACGTTTGGTTATTTTCTCTTGGGTCGGTACCTACTAGGGTCGATGGTCGATTCTCCATTGTGGATGCCTTAAACGCACCTTTAAAGTCCTGATCCTGCAATATTTCAAAGCGCAATGACATACATAGATAACGGAAACCAAATCCAATTAATAAATTAACAAAGAGCTCAACCCACCCAACAGTCCGACACTTTCAAAGTCATGAATTCAAGGATTAATCAAAACAAGGCTGATCCAAAACACATCGCGCAAAGTGCAATTCCAGCAATTGAATTAAACCGGGAGAACCTTTTAAACAAATAGAAATAATATTTTCATCTGGTTGTTGATGATATTCAAATCACCCACCACCCATGTTGTGACAGAAATGCTGAAGAGATCAACTGATATTCTACAAGATAATGCTGATAGTGCTGCTAAAACTAGTTACTGGTCCAATGCTTGCGAATGTCTCGTTCCTGGCTCTATGTTTGGATCAAATTGATCAGATCAGAGGATTAAACAGCATTTAGACATGCTGTGATGAAAGTCATCGTGTAAAAGCTCACAGAATTCACAGATGTTTGAAATGTATTTTGAACGCCTTACAAGCTTACAACTAATCTTTCATCAACTGGTCGATGATACCTAGATACTGAATCTTACAGCCAGTATAGATTTGTAGTCAGCCTGTAAAATAAATTGTCTTATTCAATGTTGGCACACTCTAATAAATAAAAATAAAAAAATAAATTGTTACATCTCGTTCGATTTCGAACGTCATCGTTATCTTATTTTTCATATTTAACAATATCGATACGTAGAAAAACTGGCTGGGGGACGTTAACAGGGAGTAGACCAGCTTAGTCTGACTGAGGGGCTAAACAGGGAGTATACGAGTAATACCAGATCGGTACCATGGTCAGGTCGTCAGGGCTCCGTTGAGGACACCGCTTGGTTATTTTCTCTTGGGTCGGTACTAGGGTCGATGGTCGAGTCTCCATTGTGGATGCCTCCTCAAACCTTAAACGCACCTTTAAAGTCCTGATCCTGCAATATTTCAAAGCGCAATGACATACATAGATAACTGAAACCAAATCCAATTAATAAATTAACAAAGAGCTCAACCTACCCTACAGTCCGACACTTTCAGTCATGAATTCAAGGATTAATCAAAACAAGGCTGGTCCAAAACACATCGCGCAAAGTGCAATTCCAGCAATTGAATTAAACCGGGAGAACCTTTTAAACAAATAGAAATAATATTTTCATCTGTCCGTTCCGCCCCATCAGTTATTCCGGTATAAATCAACGGGAAAATAAGAGAGAGGGGCAATAATTGTCACTTTGGCCGCCAGATGGGCTTCCCCCTTTCCGAATCCTGGAAGTATGATATCCATCTCTCCATGTAATTTCGTGACTGACTTTTTTACAACTTTTAGTACGTATTAACAGAAGGTGATTTTCATCACATGGTCTTCTGCTCTTCTATATGTTTTTTATGGTCGTGATTATGATATACATCATTAGGGTTTTTTTTTCTGTTTTGTTGAAGGAGGGTTTGTTATATTAATGCATGTTCGTCACGATGTTTTCCAGATGCACCTCTGTGTCCTCTTGCGTGTTGGAAAGGTGTTCGCTATGTCCATTTTCAGCTTTGTTCATTTTGGCTGGATAGTTCCTGTGCCATTGTTTTGATGACCGGATGTGCGGTGGTGTTTAAGCGTGTGCCGTGTTCAGATTGTGCTGAAGAATAGTCAGGATATCCCTAAATCCTAGACATTAGAAATACCTTGTGATTGAGAACTGGTTGAATGAGTTTGATGGTCACTTCTGGAGTTCTGGCTTTGATTACGGTTGGAACTTTGGATGTGGAAGGAAGACTGTCTGGTGATTGATTTTTTAGTGGCACCTGGCTTATTATGACTTGGTGACTATACTGACTAATTGAATTATGTGCTCTGGTTAATGTGTTGGGTATTCTTTCCTAGACCATATATAGTATACCTATACTTTACTTACTACTTTATTGACCGAATCTAACACTTTTGTATTTTAAAAAACATGGATCCAGTTATATATTTATTTACGTTCCTATCCAACTTTAGACGTCTTATTCGAGTAAAACTAGATAGAGTAAGCCCATTGGCATCTAGATTACCTACCAGCTAGCAAGCTACTAAACTGAAGAGCTGAAGATTTTGTCTTTCTGTCCACAGGGGTAGCCGAAGCGAATACAATAGTCCGTCCACTTTACCTTTTATTATTAGTAATAATAAAGGAAGGACGGACTAAAAATCAAATCAAGAATGATAACAAACTGAATATTAAACAAAGTAGGTACCTACATATGTACCTACCTAAAAAATTCCCGGAGGGACGGGTCCAGCTTGTTTTATTTTCGATGGTCAGATTTTAGTTTCAAAACACGTTTTGAGAATTTGAGGTCCCTAGAGCCTAAATCCAAAGTTTCAGTCATTGGTCCGTGTGTGTGTCTGTCTGTAAACAAAATATCTCGAGAACGGTAATTCTCTCTCTCTCTCTCTCTCTCTCTTTCTCTCTCTTCCTCTCTTCCTCCCTCCCCCTCTCCCTGCCTTCTTCTACATTTCATTCATTCGTTAGTTTTTTCCAACTCCTTCCTCTTTTGTCTCTCTTTTCTCCCACCCTCTCTCTCTCTTTCTCTCTCTCTCTCTCTCTCTCGCTAGAGACTTGAAATTTGGTATGTAGCTGTCAAATGTGACAAGGATGCGACACGAAACTTTAGGTTAAGACCGGCATTTTACCGCTTTTTGGCGGTTTTCGGTGTAATTTAACAATATCTCGGGAACGGTATAAGCTAGAGACTTGAAATTTGGTATGTATGAATTTTCGACCTTTTACAGTTATTTTTTCGGAGTTTTGACCACAGATTTGGATTTTTCCCAACTTTTAACATAGGAATCGACCATTTATTTATAATTTTTACCCATTTGCAACTGCTCCATTTGCCAACCTAGTTGGTAGCACGTCTGAGTTGTAAGCACTAAGTCGTGGGTTCAATTCCCGCCCGGGACTGGTTTTCTCGTATCCTGTCTTCCTTCTCTCTTTTATTTCACAACGGTAGGACCTTTTAGCATCAGTAGGTACTGTTCCCTCTATCTTTAGATTCATTAGTAAAAGTAAATAAATTATATGGCCGCCTGTAACTACTTTGAGTATGCAATATGGAAGGTAGGTAAAGGTATTTTTTTTTATATAGGAGACGAAAAAAATGTCCATTTTTCATCAAATAAATGTGCATTTTGGACTTCAATAATTAATTACTTGTAATTATCGCAAGTTTTCTTGGGGCTCTTCCCTTAGAAGAAAACCTCGATTCGATTTTTCATTCGTAAAAATACTGGTTAATTACCTGTACAGGTTCATTAATGACCATTCTATGTTGAATAAACTCATCAATTTCCCTCTGCATGAGATCCTCCATTTTGTTCCCCTTGTTGAATTCTCGTAAATACCGTACGGTGATTTTCCTCGACTCAAACCATTGCTGACCTTCGCTGAAGAAAATACCTGGTGAAATGGAGAGAAATTCATAGTAGGTCATAATCTGGAAAATCACGTTCTGGATGGTTCTTCTCGGCCCCACCCAGAGTATGTACCTACATACTCAGTCTGTGTAATGTAATTTTGGGGTAGCTTGTAGCCCAATAGACCAGCGATTCTCAATCGGGATTACACGTACCTCTGGGGTTACGCGAGAGATCCTTCGGGGATAAGAAAAAAAAAATATGTGTAATGGAGGAAAAAAAACAAATTTTGATTTTTGTGTACAGTCCAAAAAAGGTACTGAATTTTGACTTCAAGTTACTAAAGTAGGTACTGAATTTCTTTCAAAAGATGCTGAGTGTGTTTAGAACTAGGTAAGGGTACCCAGTACTTGTTATGATGGTGGTGGGGGTACGTGAGATTAAATCCGGGTACCCAAGGGGTATGCGTATGCAGGCTAAAAAAAGTTGAGAACCTTATTTTTTCCAAAAACCTTACATACGTAGGTACCCTTAAAAAAAAAAAAAAAAATCTTGCTAATAGTTACTTACCCAACATCTCTCCAAACGATCTATCCCGTACATACTTGGTGTCTGGGCGGCCCTGGAATTCCTCCTTCTTAAGTGCCGCCACTACAGGACCGCCTCCCGTCACGAATAACCCCGGTTGGCGGCCCATCATAACTCCTATGAGGGGGCCATATTGGGCGCTCCACTCCTCTAGGGTGAGGTGGATGTCGTAGAGGGGGATTGAGAGGGAGTTGCCAAATATGGGGATGCTGGGAGGCCCTGAGAATTGAATTGAATTTATTAATTTAGAATTGACTAAGTGGTAGCGACAGTAGCTTGATTTTTTCAACTAACTGGGACCGAGAGTACCTAGTTGATATTATCGAGGTTCTGTATAAAAGTTGAAATAATCGAAATTCCGTATAAAACAATGAAAATAGGGTGAAATTTAGTGGTTCAAAAGAACAAAATAGGGGAGAAATACCCTTTTATTTTGAAATTAAATAAAATCAACTAAGAAACAAAAAAAAAAAAAAAAAAAAGGCCTCAAGTTTTCTTCGTCATTAGTCTCATTATTAGAACACTTTCAATGATCTGTTCCTACCCCCGATTTTTGGAGTTGAAATAATAGAGAGTTGATATAATGGAGGTTGAAATAATCGAGGTTCTACTGTACCACTTATTCAATTCTAAATTTCTTTCCTATTTCGTTCTTTTGTACCACTAAATTTGGCCCTATTTTCATTGTTTTATACAGAATTTCGATTATTTCAACTTTCATACAGAACCTCGATAATATATCAACTACCCTCGGTCCCAATTAGTTGAAATAGGTAATCGAGGTTTTACTCTACTTTAATTTTTATATGAGGGGTCCATATTGGGCGCTCCGCCCCTCTAGGGTGAGGTGAATATTGTAGAGGGGGATTGAGAGGGAGTTACCAAATATGGGGACGCTGGGAGGACCTGAGAGAGAGAGAGAGAGAGAGAGAGAGAGAGAGAGAGAGAGAGAGAGAGAGAGAGAGAGAGAGAGAGAGAGAGGAGAGAGAGAGAGAGAGAGAGGAGAGAGAGGAGAGAGAGAGAGAGAATTTAATTGAAAATTCAGTGCTACATACCTATATTAATTAATAGGTACCTGGTGATGTTGATTTATACTGTTCATACTGTTACAATAGGAATGAAGATTTCCCTTTACTCTAAAACTAGCAGTAGGCTACCACAGTCATTGTACTGAAGTTCTTAATTTATGATCCCGGGTTCGAATAGCACCATTGACAAAAAAAAAAAAAAAAAAAAAAAAAAAAAAAAAACAACCCTAATTTTTCTATTAAAACCACAAAAATTTTAAAGTGTTAAAAAAAAAAAAAAAAAAAAAAAAAAAATGCACTCATATTTCGATTAATACCTACAAATATTTCAACGTGTTACTCTCTGGTGTTCTCGTATTGACCCTGCACATAAACGAGAAGTACCTATTGTGTCTCTTCTCGCCCATCTGATGAGGGACATACTACGGTATGGACATGCTACGACACAGACCAAGAGTCCAATCTTACCAGAGAGAGTTTTCAGTTAATCCAGAGAGGTTAAGAAATACTGACCTGTGTAAATCAGCCTTCTACATATTTACCACGATAGACTGTTAGTGATTCTTTGGCCCTTACCTGGTGGGAATTTAGCTGGTTTAGCTGAATACCAAATGGAGAACAGTATCGCTACTAGGATAATACCTAGAATTATCTCCAGCAGGAGTGAAGTAAACATGGTAGACAATTTTGTAGACAAAAATAAACAAATAAAGTCAGTCTTGGAATTATCAAAAGATTGCACTAGACCGCAGAATTAGACATCATCACAATATTATTATTTCATTCAACTAAAACTTTTAATAAAGAAAGTAAAAATTAACGAAATCTCCTGGGATATCCAATGTAGACGAATTTCTAATCATAGGCAATGATAATAAACTGTTCGTTTGTTTACATTCTGTGATTTTGAATGAAGCTCCCGACTTCTTATCAGAAGAAGATTACGCGGATGAGACCTGGTGAATTAACCTTTGCTGGAGGTGTTTCATTTAGCATAACTGGTCGAGTGGTTATTATTAGGACTTGGGAGGGTTGAACACCAAGGTGGTTAGTGGTTGGCACGGTCGTATTCAGATCTAAAGGTTGCTGGTTTGAATACTGGTTGAGTGATAAAATTCAGCAATGTGCGAGTAGGTGTAGGTAAATATATATATATTTTTGAGGGACGACATTTGATTTTCATATTAATTCATCTATTAGACACCCCTACCACCCATTACGGGTTAACTATTGGTAACGAAAATGTTCACGTGTCTTCTCCCTTATCTCGAACTTTGAACTTCCAATGTGATTAACACATTGATATTCACAATGAATTTGTTTTATACTTATTCCTATAGGTTTGTAAGGGCTGTCATGGGTTATTTATTGATTATAGCCCAAATTGTAGGTACACACACTAGTTCTTGTGAAGGACTAGAGAGACTCCAAATTCCTTTACGATGTTTGTGATGGCGTTGAACAAATTTGCCAATTCAACCTCCATTCTGCGACCAGTTACCTAATGAATACTGCAAGTCATACCTACCTACACGACCTACCAATCATAAATCCCAACATAGCTCAGGTCTAAGGTAGTCAGGGTGACTTTAGAGAAAAAAAAAAAAAAACTATCGATAACTATCGATGGCGCCGACTATCGATAGTTCTCCTCCTCTAGCAAGTATATTTCCGATTTCATGAGGTATTGAGAGTGCTAGACATGTGTGTGACGTCACAACATAAACTTCTGGCATGGGGCGACAATATTGCAATGCGCCAAGGTAGGAACTTGAAGAGAAAAAGGTTTGGTATAATGTATGAAGTATTGCTCTTATTATTCATATGTATATCAGTGGCGGCGCTACATTACTATAGTTTTAGTTAACTGTAGAGCTCAATCAGAAAAGAGGTCTACATATTTGTGACAAGCATTTATGCTTAACACAATTAAAATCCCTTTCATCCTGATATGTAGTACGGAACCTCTTAGAAAGCTTAGACAGATGGGGCCCCCAAAAGCCCATGCAATATGGTCCAAAATGAATGGTATTACCTATACCTATGTTTTATGTGATGAACAGTGAACAGGTTCGCCGAATTTCATCAAAATATCGCGGGACGGACTAACATTGTCGAGTATGGTTAGTATGCGGATGGATGACCATCTAGGTCAGGGGTTTCCAACCGGGGGGGCGTGGAGCCATTCCAGGGGGGGGGGGCCGCGAGCATTATCTGATAAAAAAAATCTAGGTTTTTCAACCATGGCAGTGATTACTAGATTCTAGGTAATCGCCTGAAGCTGACTTTTCCCGGCCCCACTCAGGCTGAACGAGATTAATGTGTGGAAGCGGGTAGCTTGTCGTCGAATGGAGGGTAAAACTCTTGAGTCTCGTCACTAAAAACCTTAGAAGTCATACAATGACGTTAAATTAAACGAGTCGTTAATCGCACCCCAAGTTGATGTCAACATTAGGCCTGTACATTTCGCGATTTGTAATCCGCCACTGATTATCTATTGTTAAACCATTACCAAGGGGCATAATGTACGACACGGGGTTTCCTTACACAGAATTAGTGGTGGGGGTAGAATTAGTGTAGGGCTTGGGTTAATGGTGGGGGGTTTGATGTGGGGGTTGAAAAGTTGGTTCTCATTTTATTAATCCAGATCGACACCAATTTGAACACAGTTTGCGCTAAGCCATTCACTTGAGTAGCAGAGAGTTCATCGAGAGTTCCATTTTGAGTAATAGTGATACCATACCAAGTGTAAAAGTTCAACTTTCAAAATGTGCAAGGTAGGAGAATTTTTATTTGTGCGTTATTGAGATTTTATTTTGGTTAAATCTCCTTTTGTTATTCTTCTTCTTCTTCGCCTTTTCCCATGTTCAGATGGGGTCGGCGTTTGTCGTCGGCCTCTCAATCAGCTTTAGAGTGATCGCTTTGAGGCCAACTGGTTTTGGCTAAACAAAATTTTCCGAGTGGGATGCCCTTCGCACTCAACCTTCGCTATTGATATAGCGTGAGGAAATTAGGACTAGTCTACTCCCTGTTGATAGTCCCCTAGCTAGACGCTGATCTACTCTCTATTTATAGTCCCTCAGCCAGACTCGTCCCTCAGCCAGACTAGCTTATTAAATTGCATATTATAGTTAATTAATAACACCTTCTTCCAGATTGACATTGTGAATCACAAGTATGCCATAGAATGGATGCAAGATTTTGAAGTATTCCAAGAAGCCCTGGAAGCCGATAGTTCATACATTTCCAATCTCACGAGGTCCATGTCTCTTGCTCTAGATGAGTTCTATTCAACACTCAAAGTTGTAGGGTTCTCCTCAGTAAGTGGGGAAGGAACAGAAGAATTGTTACAACTCATCAAGCTGGCTGGAGAAGATTATGAAAAGTGAGTACTTAAAGCCTGGTAGACTCACTATGGCACTATTATACTATGTTATTAACACCAAACATGTGCCTCTAAACAACCCTTACTTAACAAATTCTTTTACTTGTCTTGATAATGGGGTAACACCCAAAAACTACAGGCAAAGTTACAAGTGACTCTGGTATACACACAGAACAAAATCCCCCTCTAAAATCAGTGGTTAAGTAACCACCGCCCGTGAAAGGTACTGGAGGTATGCAATATGTCTGCCCCTAGGGCACAGTAAAAACGTGGTCATTAAACTAACAACTGCCCCTGAAATTCCATTTAAAGGCATTTTTCTGGTCTTCAAAGAGTTAATAGTAATACCAAACCAAACAAATTCTTTTACTTGTGTTGATAATGGGGTAACACCCGAAATGCGTACGTATTACTACGATTAAATTGAAAAACTAAAAGTCAAGTTTTTTTTTTTTTTTTTCTTCAGGAACTACCGTGTTGAGTGGATTCGACTTCGAGACGAGAAAGCCAAGTCGGAGCAACTCGAAAAGGTATTATTTCCTAATTTTCTTCTCTTCAGCTCGTCGTAGCTCTGTTATGCGTCGCCGTCGCGTCTGTCGCCGCCTACCCCCCTCCCCCTCCTCCTCCACCCCCCGCCCCTGTGGTTCTACCAGCTCCTACTTTGGTTCGCGCCCCGGAACACGACAGCGCTATTATTCATTCGGACAGAATCGGAGGTAAGTGGAAACCATCAGCTACTTTCTACCACCTAACCCTTTTAAAAAAAGATTTGATAGAGGAAAAAAAGATTTGATAGCGGAAAAAAAGATTTGATAGACCCTTTTAAAAAAGACCTGCTACTTTCTACCACCTAACCCTTTTAAAAAAAGATTTGATAGAGGGAAAAAAAGATTTGATAGACCCTTTAAAAAAAGATCTGCTACTTTCTACCACCTAACCCTTAAAAAAAAAGATTTGATAGAGGGAACAGCATTTTGCCTTACCTACACCTCAGCCACTTTGGGCTTCTTGTGATAGAGGGAACTGTAACTTACCTACTGATAAAGTTCCGAAAACGAAGGGAAGAAAAACAGTATAGAATAAAGCCAGCCGTTCCGAGAACGAACCTTATCTGTTTGGGATAAAATCCGCACCGAGAGGGAATCGAACCCGCGGCCTAGCGCTTACAAGGCAGACGCGCTACCAACCAAGCTAACTAGGCTGATATACGATCCTTTGATACTCTTCTGGCAGGTGTATTTATGACCCTGCATTTTTTTTTTTTTTTTTTTTTTTTTTAAAAAA